>NC_134644.1:175598641-175732061 GCF_030463565.1 Pelecanus crispus | reverse complement strand
GTGCATGTTGGGGGGGCACTGGGTGCATGTTGGGGGGCATTGGGTGCATGTGGGGGGCATTGGGTGCATGTTGGGGGGGCACTGGGTGCATGTTGGGGGGCATTGGGTGCATGTTGGGGGGGCACTGGGTGCATGTTGGGGGGCACTGGGTGCATGTTGGGGGGCATCGGGTGCATTCTGGGGGGCACTGGGTGCACCCCGGGGTCCAGGCACCGCTGTGCCCCCCCCAAACCCAGCCCCGGCTCAGTCACCCCGGGTGCTGCCAGCCCCACCGCAGCCGGTCCCGGCCCCACACCGTGCCCCACCGCGCCCCACTGCGCCCCACTGCACCCCACCGTGCCCCACTGCGCCCCACTGCACCCCACCGTGCCCCACTGCACCCCACCGTGCCCCACTGTGCCCCACTGTGCCCCACTGCGCCCCACCGTGCCCCACTGCGCCCCACTGCACCCCACCGTGCCCCACTGCGCCCCACCGTGCCCCACTGCACCCCACTGTGCCCCACTGCGCCCCACCGTGCCCCACTGCACCCCACTGCGCCCCACCGTGCCCCACTGTGCCCCACTGCACCCCACCGTGCCCCACCGTGCCCCACTGCACCCCACTGCGCCCCACTGTGCCACACTGCACCCCACCATGCCCCACCGTGCCCCACTGCACCCCACTGTGCCCACTGCACCCCACCATGCCCCACCGTGCCCCACTGCACCCCACTGTGCCCCACTGCACCCACCGTGCCCCACCGTGCCCCACCGTGCCCCACCGTGCCCCACTGCACCCCACTGCGCCCCACCGTGCCCCACTGCACCCCACTGTGCCCCACTGCACCCCACCATGCCCCACCGTGCCCCACTGCACCCCACTGCACCCCACTGCACCCCACTGCACCCCACCGTGCCCCACCGTGCCCCACTGCACCCCACTGTGCCCCACTGCACCCCACTGTGCCCCACTGCGCCCCACCGTGCCCCACTGTGCCCCACTGCACCCCACTGCGCCCCACTGTGCCCTCCGGGCTCTGCGGGAGGGGGCACGGCCGGCAGCCCCCCACTTTGGCCGTGCCGTGGCCGCCTGCCCGCCGCGGTGGCACGCGGGCCAGGCCGGTGGTGGCCAGCACCCCCCGTGACCGGCAGCCGCCGGCGCCCCGTTACTCACGGCCCAGCGCCCCGGCTCTGCGGCGCGCAGGCCCTGGCACGCAGCCCTGGCACGCAGCCCTGGCACGCAGCCCCGGCACGCAGCCCCGGTGCGGACCCCCGGTGCGGATCCCCAGGGCAGATCCCTGGTGCGGACCCCTGGCGCGGATCCCCGGTGCAGACCCCCAGTGCAGACCCCCGGTGTGGATCCCCAGGGCGGATCCCCGGTGCAGATCCCTGGTGCAGGACCCCCAGTGCGGATGCCCAGGGCAGATCCCTGGTGCGGATCCCCGGTGCAGACCCCCAGTGCAGACCCCTGGCACGGATCCCCGGTGCAGACCCCCAGTGCAGACCCCTGGTGTGGATCCCCAGGGAGGATCCCTGGTGCAGACCCCCAGTGTGGATCCCTGGTGCAGACCCCCAGTGCAGACCCCCGGTGTGGATCCCCAGGGCAGATCCCTGGTGCGGATCCCCGGTGCGGATCCCTGGCATAGATCCCCAGTGCAGACCCCTGGCATGGATCCCTGGCATGGATCCCCGGCGCAGACCCCTGGCGCAGACCCCCGGTGTGGATCCCTGGTGCGGATCCCCTGGCATGGATCCCCGGTGTGGATCCCCGGTGCAGACCCCTGGCACGGATCCCCGGCGCAGACCCCTGGCACAGACCCCCGGTGTGGATCCCTGGTGTGGATCCCTGGTGCGGATCCCCTGGCATGGATCCCCGGTGTGGATCCCCGGTGCAGACCCCCGGCACGGATCCCCGGTGCAGACCCCTGGCGCAGACCCCCGGTGCGGATCACCGGTGCGGATCCCATGGCATAGATCCCCCAGTGTGGATCCCTGGTGTGGATCCCTGGTGCAGATCCCCAGGGCGGATCCCCTGGCACAGATCCCTGGCACGGATCCCCGTGCGGATCCCCTGGCACAGACCCCCGGTGCAGACCCCCGGTGCGGATCCCCTGGCACGGATCCCTGGCACAGATCCCTGGCGCAGACCCCTGGCACAGACCCCCAGTGCAGACCCCCGGTGCAGACCCCTGGCATGGATCCCTGGCACAGACCCCCGGCGCAGACCCCCGGTGCGGATCCCCTGGCACGGATCCCTGGCATGGATCCCTGGCACGGATCCCCGGTGCGGATCCCCTGGCACGGATCCCTGGTGCAGACCCCTGGTGCGTGCCCCCCGGTGCGGCGGTGCCTGGCAGGGGCACGGCGATGCCAGGGCAGCCCCCGGCCCCGTGGAGGCGGGCGACCACCGGGCGACCACCGGGCAACCACCGGGCAACCACCGGGCGACCACCGGGCGACCACCGGGCGACCACCGGGCAACCACCGGGCAACCACCAGGCGACCACCGGGCGACCACCGGGCGACCACCGCTCGGGCAGCGGCGGCATGGCCGAGCCGATGCGGGCGCAGGAGGGACGCGGCCGGAGACCCCCGGGGTGTGACCGGAGCCCCTGGGATGCAGCCAGAGCCCCCCGGGATGCAGCCAGAGACCCCCAGGATGCAGCCAGAGACCCCCAGGGTGGAGCCAGAGACCCCCGGGACGCAGCCCAGAGCCCCCCAGGATTGCAGCCAGAGACCCCCAGGGTGGAGCCAGAGACCCCCGGACGCAGCCGGAGCCCCCAGGATGCAGCCAGAGACCCCCAGGACACAGCCAGAGCCCCCCGGGATGCAGCCAGAGACCCCAGGATGCAGCCAGAGACCCCCGGGATGCAGCCGGAGCCCCCCAGGATGCAGCCAGAGCCCCCAGGATGCAGCCGGAGCCCCCCGGGATGCGGTCAGAGCCCCCCGGGACGTGAGCAGACCCCCCCGGGATGCAGCGGTGGGGGTCGGAGCCCCCGGGAATGCGGTCAGAGCCCCCCGGGACGTGACCGCCCCCCCCGCCCCCCCGTACCTTTCAGGGAGAGGATCTCGTGCTGGATGGAGCGCGAGGCCTCCATGGCCGCTGCCTCCGCTCCCCCCGCGCCCCCGGCCGCCGGCCCGCCCCGCGCCCCCCCCGCCCCCCCCCCGCCGCTGCGGCCACCCCCCCGCCCCCCGCCGACCCCGCCCCCCCCCCCGCACAGCCCGACCCAACCGCCCCCCCCCCGCCCCGCCCCCCACCCGCAACCCCCGCCCGCACCCGCCCGCCCCGGACCGGCACGGACCCCCCCACCGGCACAGACCCCCCCCACCGGCACAGAACCCCCCCCACCGGCACAGACCCCACGGCACAGACCCCCCCCCCCAGCACAGACCCCCCCCCCATCGGCACAGACCCCCCCCCACCGGCACAGCCCCCCCCCACCGGCACAGGACCCCCCCACCGGCACAGCCCCCCCCCACCGGCACAGCCCCCCCCCCACCGGCACAGACCCCCCCCCCCAGCACAGACCCCCCCCCCCATCGGCACAGACCCCCCCACCGGCACAGCCCCCCCAGCACAGCCCCCCCCCCAGCACAGCCCCCCAGCACAGCCCCCCCCCAGCACAGCCCCCCCCAGCACAGCCCCCCCAGCACAGCCCCCCAGCACAGCCCCCCAGCACAGCCCCCCCAGCCACAGCCCCCCCCCAGCACAGCCCCCCAGCACAGCCCCCCCCCAGCACAGCCCCCCCCCAGCACAGCCCCCCAGCACAGCCCCCCCAGCACAGCCCCCCCCCAGCACAGCCCCCCAGCACAGCCCCCCCAGCACAGCCCCCCCCCAGCACAGCCCCCCCCCCAGCACAGCCCCCCCAGCACAGCCCCCCAGCACAGCCCCCCCAGCACAGCCCCCCCCCCAGCACAGCCCCCCCCAGCACAGCCCCCCCAGCACAGCCCCCCAGCACAGCCCCCCAGCACAGCCCCCCGCCCCGCTGAAGCCCAGTGGCAGCCGGGGGGCCCCGAGCCCCCCCCATGCTGGGGCCGCCCCAACCCCCCGCACCGGCCGGGACCCCCGCCCCCCCCCAGAGGTGCCGGCACCGCGGGGGGGCACCGGCACCCCCCAGACCCCCGGCCCCACGGCCTCTGCCCCACGGCTCTGCCCCACAGCAGCGGGGGTCCCCCCCAGCCCCCCCCCAGCCCCACGGCTCTGCCCCACGGCAGCGGGGGCCCCCCCCAGCCCCCCGGACCCCAGCCCCACAGCTCTGCCCCACGGCAGCAGGGGTCCCCCCCAGCCCCCCCGGCCCCACGGCTCTGCCCCACAGCTCTGCCCCACAGCAGCGGGGGTCCCCCCCCAGCCCCCCCGGCCCCACGGCTCTGCCCCACGGCTCTCCCCCACAGCTCTGCCCCACAGCAGCGGGGTCCCCCCCAGCCCCCTGGCCCCACGGCTCTGCCCCACAGCAGCAGGGCCCCCCCCCCAGCCCCACGGCTCTGCCCCACGGCTCTGCCCCACAGCAGCAGGGGTCCCCCCCCAGCCCCACGGCTCTGCCCCACGGCTCTGCCCCACAGCTGCAGGGGTCCCCCCCAGCCCCCACGGCCCCACAGCTCTGCCCCACAGCAGCAGGGGTCCCCCCCGGCCCCATGGCTCTGCCCCACAGCAGCGGGGGGCTGGCGGGCGGCCCCCCGGCACGGTGCCACGCGGCTGGAGGCCATGCTGGCCGTGCCAGCGCCGGGCCCTGCCGGGAATCGCCGCGGCCTGTGCCGCACTGCGGCCGCCGGCCAGCCCGGGCCCGAGCCCCCCGGCACCACCGGCGGGCACCGGGGGGGGTCCCGGGGGTCCGGCTGCCCCCGCCACGGGCACCGCCAGGCGAAGCCGGCCCGCGCCGAGCCCGGCCGGAAAGCCCCGGTTGCCGGCAGCGGTAGCGGCAGCGGCGGTGGCCTCCGGCCAGCTTTCGGTGGCCGCCGGGCGCGCCGCCGGCATGGCGCGGCGATAACGTCCCTCGTCGGGAAGCCACGAGGCCGCCCGGCAAATGCCCGCCGCCACGGCCGGCCGCCGCACGCCTCGCCCGGGGACGCCGGCCCTTGGCACCCCGGCACGCCGGCACCGCGCTGCCCGCCCCCACGGACGACACCGGGCGTCGCGCGGGGAGCTCCGCCGGCCACGGCTGCCTCCGGCTCCCGCCCGGCACCAGGCTGCCGGCGCGGCGCAACCGCCCGCCGCGCCGCGTTCACCGGGACGGCGCGTGCCCTCGCCCGGCTGCCGCCAGCCCCCGCCGCGGCACGACGTCGGTGCTGCCGGTGCAGGCCGTGCCCCCCGGCAAAGCCGCTCTCGCTGGGCCTTGCGTCGCGCGCGGCTCCGGTGGCTCATGGCCGGCACGCGGCGGTGGCACCGGTCCCGGCGGAGCTGCCAGGTGCCGGGGACCCCCGCGCGTCCCCACTCCCCGCCGGCTGCCCCGCAGCCGCCGGCACGGCCGAGGAGCTTCGACCCCGTCCCAGCCCGCCCAAACCTGGCACCGGCGGCCGCGCCGGGCTGTGCCGCAGCCGGGCACCCCAACCTGCGCCGCGGGGCCCACGGCACCGAACGGCACCGGGGCGGCGGGGACCGGCGGCACGCACGCACGCGTCGACACACGCGTGTGCACGGACATGTGCACGCACGAACGCACGCAGCCCTCCCGTGGTGCCGCGGGCACCAAACCGGCGCTCACCCCACGCCGCCCTCGTGCCATGGCCGGGTGCAGGCAGGGTGCAGGGTACAGCAGGGTGCAGGGTGCAGGCAGGGGGCAGGGCGCAGTGGTGGGTGCAGGGTGCAGCAGGGTGCAGCAGGGTGCAGGGTGCAGTAGGGTGCAGGGGGTGCAGGGTGCAGGGTGCAGGCAGGGTGCAGCAGGGTGCAGCAGGGTGCAGCAGGGTGCAGGCAGGGTGCAGGGTGCAGTGGTGGGTGCAGGGTGCAGCAGGGTGCAGCAGGGTGCAGGGTGCAGTAGGGTGCAGGGGGTGCAGGGTGCGGGCAGGGTGCAGGGTGCAGGCAGGGTGCAGCAGGGTGCAGCAGGGTGCAGGCAGGGCGTGGGCAGGGCAGGGTGCAGGCAGGGTGCAGTGGTGGGTGCAGGGTGCAGCAGGGTGCAGGGTGCAGCAGGGTGCAGGGGGTGCAGGGTGCGGGCAGGGTGGGTGCAGGGTGCAGGGCAGGCAGGGTGCAGCAGGGTGCAGGCAGCAGGGTGCAGCAGGGTGCAGCAGGGCGCAGGCAGAAGCAGGCAGGGGGCAGTGGTGGGTGCAGGCAGGGTTGCAGGGTGCAGGGTGCGGGCAGGGTGCAGGCAGGAGCAGGCAGGGGGCAGTGGTGGGTGCAGGGTGCAGGTTGCGGGCAGGGGGTGCAGGGGGCAGTGGTGGGTGCAGGCAGGGTGTGGGGTGCAGCAGGGTGCAGCAGGGTGCAGGGGGTGCAGGGGGTGGGGTGCAGCGGGGTGCAGGGTGCAGCAGGGTGCAGGGCACGGGCAGCTCCGTCTCCCCCTGCCAGGGCGCGGGCGGGCGGCGGGGGGCTGCCGGCCCCACACGGGACCACCCTGGCCCCCCACATCCATGGGTCAGCCCCGGGGGCACCGCGGCGACCGGGGCGGCCGCCAATGCCACCGCCGCCACCGCCGCCACCGCCGCCACCGCCCGCCGCGCACCGGCTCCCGCCCCGTCCCCGCCACCCCCGCCGCGCCCCCCCAGCCCCCCAAGCTGCCCCCTCCGGCCCGCGGCGCCGAGCCCCCCGCCCCACACGCCGCCCCACACGCCGCCCCACACGCCGTGGGCACCGACCCCCTCGCCCGTCCACGCCGCGAGCCTGGCACGGGGCTGCCCCACGGCTCTGCCCCACGGCTCTGCCCCACGGCTCCCACCCGCAGCCCAGGGAAGGGGGCAGCCGGGGGGCACCCAGGGGGTCCCTGAGGGGTCCCCCTGCCCGGTGCCGGAGCCGGCCCCCGGCGGTGCCCCCGGCGAGGCCGAGCCGGGTGCTGGCAGGGCCTTGGCAGCGCCTGCCGTGCCCTATTATGGCAATGACCGCCGAGCCTTGCCCGCTGCCCCCGCCGGCACCGGCTGCCCCCCGGGCTCGCCCCATAGCCCGGCCCCGCCGTGGGGCAGCCGCCGTGGGGCGCGGGCAACCTTTGTAGCGCTCCCGCACGTCCTCGTAGGCCTGGATGAAGTCCTGCTCCTCGGGGTTGGGGGGCAGGCGCCCCAGGTCGTAGGTGGCCATGGTGGCGGTGGGCGAGGGCCGGGGGCTGCCGGCGCGTCCGTGGCCGTGGCCGTGGCCGTGGCCGTGTCCGGCGTGTCCGGCGTGTCCGGCCGCTGCACAGCCCAGCGGGACACGGACACGGACACGGGACACGGCGGGACATTCCAGCCCGCCCAAGCCTAAAGGAACAGCCGGACGCCGCCCCGACGCCCCACGGGGCTGCCGGCCCACGGCACCCTATGGGGCACGGCATTCCCATGGGGCACGGCATTCCCACGGGCTGCGGTCACCCTATGGGGCATGGCACTCTATGGGGCACGGCACCCTATGGGGCACGGCACCCTATGGGGCACAGCATTCCCACAGGCTCTGGTCACCCTATGGGGCACGGCACCCTATGGGGCACGGCATTCCTACGGGTTCTGGTCACCCTATGGGGCACGGCACCCTATGGGGCACAGCACCCTATGGGGCATGGCACCCTATGGGGCACAGCACTCTATGGGGCACGGCACCCTATGGGGCACGGCATTCCCACGGGCTCTGGTCACCCTATGGGGCACGGCACCCTATGGGGCACAGCACTCTATGGGGCACGGCACTCTATGGGGCACGGCATTCCCACGGGTTCTGGTCACCCTATGGGCACGGCACTCTATGGGGCACGGCACCCTATGGGGCACGGCACCCTATGGGGCACGGCATTCCCACGGGCTCTGTCACCCTATGGGGCACAGCACCCTATGGGGCACGGCATTCCCACGGGCTCTGGTCACCCTATGGGGCACAGCACCCCATGGGGCACAGCACCCCACAGGGCTTGGTCACTCTATGGGGCACGGCACTCTATGGGGCACAGCACCCCACAGGGCATGGCCACTCTATGGGGCAGAGCACCCCATGGGGCACACGGCACCCTATGGGGCACAGCACCCCACGGGCATGGTCACTCTATGGGGCACAGCACCCCACAGGCCACAGCACCCCACAGGGCATGGTCACTCTATGGGGCAGAGCACCCCCATGGGGCACGGCACCCTATGGGGCACAGCACCCCACGGGGCATGGTCACTCTATGGGGCAGAGCACCCCCATGGGGCACGGCACCCTATGGGGCCACGGCACCCCACGGGGCCATGGGGCAGACCGGAGCCCCCCACACCCCCCCGAGGGTCCAGGGATGCGGCACCGCCCACGGCGCTGCCCCACACAGAGACCCCCGGGCCCTGCCCCAGCTCCCCGGAGCCGCAGTGGGGCTGGGGCCACCGTGGGGCCGCCGTGGGCCGCCGTGGGGCCGCCCCCCAGCTGCCGGCCCGGTGAGGGCACAGGGTATTTTTAAAGCTCCCAAATCCGCCCCAGCTGCCACCGTCCCAGACACCCCCGCCGCGGCCCCCCACAGCCCCCCACGGCCCCCCACGGCCCCCCAGGGCCCCCCAGGGCCCCCGCGCCGGGGTCCCGTCCCAACCATGGGGCTGCCCCCCAGCCCTGCCCCACGGCACGGCTGGGCGCCCCACAGGGCCAGTGGGGCCCAGGCGACGCCAGCCCCACAGGCCGCAGCTTCGTCAGCCCTAAATATAGCGCCCCAAAGCCGAAACCCAACCCGCGCCGCGGGCCCGCCCCACACCGAAATAGCCCGGGGTGTGGGGCGTGCGGGGGGGCGTGGGGCACCCGGGGGGGACGGGGGGCACCCACGGGACGGGGGGCACCCATGGGGGGATGTGGGGCTCCCCATGGGGGATGTGGGGCACCTGGGGGACGTGGGGCACCCCATGGGGGGATGTGGGGCTCCCTATGGGGGATGTGGGGCACCCCATGGGGGGACGTGGGGCATGGGGGGGATGTGGGGCACCCCATGGGGGGGTGTGGGGCACCCCATGGGGGGATGTGGGGCTCCCTATGGGGGATGTGGGGCACCCCATGGGGGGATGTGGGGCACCCCATGGGGGATGGGGGGCACCCATGGGGGGGTGTGGGGCACCCCAGAGGGGGGGCGTGGGGCACCCATGGGGGGGTGTGGGGCACCCCATGGGGGACGTGGGGCACCCCATGGGGGGATGTG
Source organism: Pelecanus crispus (assembly GCF_030463565.1). NCBI lineage: Eukaryota > Metazoa > Chordata > Aves > Pelecaniformes > Pelecanidae > Pelecanus > Pelecanus crispus. The sequence continues at coordinate 175,722,829 of NC_134644.1, read as the reverse complement.
GGGCTCCCTATGGGGGATGTGGGGCACCCCATGGGGGATGTGGGGCACCTGGGGGATGGGGGGCACCCATGGGGGGATGTGGGGCACCCATGGGGGGGTGTGGGGCACCTGGGGGACATGGGGCACCCCGGGGGGAGCGTGGGGCACCCCAGGGGGGGATGTGGGGTACAGGGGGGATGTGGGGCACGCCATGGGGGATGTGGGGCACAGGGGGGATGTGGGGCACCCCATGGGGGGACGTGGGGCACAGGGGGGATGTGGGGCACAGGGGGGATGTGGGGCACCCCATGGGGGGACGTGGGGCACAGGGGGGATGTGGGGCACCCCATGGGGGATGTGGGGCACAGGGGGGATGTGGGGCACAGGGGGGATGTGGGGCACCCCATGGGGGGACGTGGGGCACAGGGGGGATGTGGGGCACAGGGGGGATGTGGGGCACCCCATGGGGGGACGTGGGGCACAGGGGGGATGTGGGGCACCCCATGGGGGATGTGGGGCACAGGGGGGATGTGGGGCACCCCATGGGGGGATGTGGGGCACCCAGGGGGGACAGGGGGCACCCACGGGACAGGGGGCACCCATGGGGGATGTGGGGCACCTGGGGGGATGTGGGGCACCCCATGGGGGGATGTGGGGCACCCAGGGGGGACACTGGGTGTGCCATGGGGACTCGTGGGGCGCTGTGGGGGGGGGACATTGGGTGCCCCACGGGGACGCGCTGGGCGCTGCGTGGGGGGACACTGGGTGCTGTGGGGACCCCCGGGGACGTGTCCTGGGTGCACGGGGACCCCCGGGGACGTGTCCTGGGTGCTGTGGGGACCCCCGGGGACGTGGCCTGGGTGCGCGGGGACCCCCGGGGACGTGGCCTGGGTGCACGGGGACCCCCGGGGACGTGTCCTGGGTGCGCGGGGACCCCCGGGGACGTGTCCTGGGTGCTGTGGGGACCCCCGGGGACGTGTCCTGGGTGCACGGGGACCCCCGGGGACGTGTCCTGGGTGCTGTGGGGACCCCCGGGGACGTGGCCTGGGTGCAGGGGGACCCCCGGGGACATGTCCTGGGTGCACGGGGACCCCCGGGGACGTGTCCTGGGTGCAGGGGGACCCCCAGGGACGTGTCCTGGGTGCTGCGGGGACCCCCGGGGACGTGTCCTGGGTGCTGCGGGGACCCCCGGGGACGTGTCCTGGGTGCGCAGGGACCCCCGGGGACGTGCCCTGGGTGCTGCGGGGACCCCCGGGGACGTGTCCTGGGTGCCGTGGGGACCCCCGGGGACGTGTCCTGGGTGCAGGGGGACCCCCGGGGACGTGTCCTGGGTGCGCGGGGACCCCCGGGGACGTGTCCTGGGTGCACGGGGACCCCCGGGGACGTGTCCTGGGTGCTGTGGGGACCCCCGGGGACGTGTCCTGGGTGCACGGGGACCCCCGGGGACGTGTCCTGGGTGCTGTGGGGACCCCCGGGGACGTGTCCTGGGTGCGTGGGGACCCCCGGGGACGCGTCCTGGGTGCGCGGGGACCCCCGGGGACGTGTCCTGGGTGCTGTGGGGACCCCCGGGGACGTGTCCTGGGTGCACAGGGACCCCCGGGGGACGTGTCCTGGGTGCTGTGGGGACCCCCGGGGACGTGTCCTGGGTGCACGGGGACCCCCGGGGACGTGGCCTGGGTGCTGCGGGGACCCCCGAGGACGTGTCCTGGGTGCCGTGGGGACCCCCGGGGACGTGTCCTGGGTGCGCGGGGACCCCCGGGGACGTGTCCTGGGTGCGCGGGGACCCCCGGGGACGTGTCCTGGGTGCAGGGGGACCCCCGGGGACGTGTCCTGGGTGCACGGGGACCCCCGGGGACGTGTCCTGGGTGCTGTGGGGACCCCCGGGGACGTGTCCTGGGTGCGCGGGGACCCCCGGGGACGTGTCCTGGGTGCGCGGGGACCCCCGGGGACGTGTCCTGGGTGCGCGGGGACCCCCGGGGACGTGTCCTGGGTGCAGGGGGACCCCCGGGGACGTGTCCTGGGTGCACGGGGACCCCCGGGGACGTGTCCTGGGTGCTGTGGGGACCCCCGGGGACGTGTCCTGGGTGCAGGGGGACCCCCGGGGACGTGTCCTGGGTGCTGCGGGGACCCCCGGGGACGTGCCCTGGGTGCTGCGGGGACCCCCGGGGACGTGTCCTGGGTGCGCGGGGACCCCCGGGGACGTGTCCTGGGTGCAGGGGGACCCCCGGGGACGTGTCCTGGGTGCACGGGGACCCCCGGGGACGTGTCCTGGGTGCTGTGGGGACCCCCGGGGACGTGTCCTGGGTGCCGTGGGGACCCCCGGGGACGTGTCCTGGGTGCGCGGGGACCCCCGGGGACGTGTCCTGGGTGCGCGGGGACCCCCGGGGACGTGTCCTGGGTGCAGGGGGACCCCCGGGGACGTGTCCTGGGTGCACGGGGACCCCCGGGGACGTGTCCTGGGTGCTGTGGGGACCCCCGGGGACGTGTCCTGGGTGCAGGGGGACCCCCGGGGACGTGTCCTGGGTGCTGCGGGGACCCCCGGGGACGTGTCCTGGGTGCGCGGGGACCCCCGGGGACGTGTCCTGGGTGCACGGGGACCCCCGGGGACGTGTCCTGGGTGCGCGGGGACCCCCGGGGACGTGTCCTGGGTGCACAGGGACCCCCGGGGACGTGTCCTGGGTGCTGTGGGGACCCCCGGGGACGTGTCCTGGGTGCACGGGGACCCCCGGGGACGTGGCCTGGGTGCACGGGGACAGCCCGGGGACGTGTCCTGGGTGCTGCAGGGACAGCCCGGGGACACGGCCACACGGACACGGCCACGCAGGGACATGCTGGGGACACGTCCTGGGTGCCGCAGGGACACGGCCACGCGGGGGCACCTTGGGGACGTGGCCTGGGTGCCACGGGGACAGCCCGGGGACACGTCCTGGGCATTGCGGGGACACCCCAGGGACACATCTTGGGCGCTGTGGGGACACCCCGGGGACGTGGCCCGGGTGCTGCAGGGACACGGCCACGCAGGGACACCCTGGGGACACGGCCACATGGCCATGGCCACGCAGGGACACCCCGTGGACACGTCCTGGGCATTGCGGGGACACCCTGGGGACACGGCCGTGCAGGGACACCTTGGGGACACGGCCACATGGCCACGGCCATGCAGGGACACCCCGTGGACACGTCCTGGGTGCTGCAGGGACACGGCCACGCAGGGACACCCTGGGGACGTTTCTCGGATGCTGCAGGGGACAGCCTGGGGACACGTCCTGGGTGCTGCAGGGACAGCCCAGGGACACGGCCGTGCCGGGACACCTTGGGGACACGGCCACATGGCCACGGCCACGCAGAGACACCCCAGGGACACGTCCTGGGCATTGCGGGGACACCCTGGGGACACGGCCACGCAGGGACACCCCAGGGACGTTTCTCGGATGCTGCAGGGGACAGCCTGGGGACACGTCCTGGGTGCTGCAGGGACACGGCCGTGCCAGGACACCCTGGGGACACGGCCCGGGTGCTGCGGGGACACCCCGGGGATGCCTCTTGGGTGCCACAGGAACATGCTGGGGACACGTCCTGGGTGCACGGGGACAGCCCGGGGACATGGCCACAGGGACACGGCCACGCAGGGGCACCCTGGGCACCCGACGGGCACCTGCGGCGCAGCACGGCACGGGACCGCACGGCACGGGACCGCATGGCACGGCATGGCGCGGCATGGCGCGGCGTGGCACAACGTGGCACGGTGTGGCACAACACGGCACGGCATGGGACCGCATGGCACGGCATGGCACAATGTGGCACGGCGTGGCACAACACGGCACGGCACGGGACCGCATGGCGCAGCACGGCATGGCACGGCATGGCACAACGTGGCACGGTGTGGCACAACACGGCACGGCATGGCACGGCATGGCACAGCATGGCACAACGTGGCACGGCGTGGCACAACACGGCACGGCACGGGACCGCACGGCATGGCACGGCATGGCACAACGTGGCACGGCGTGGCACAACACGGCACGGCACGGGACCGCACGGCATGGCACAGCATGGCACAACGTGGCACGGCGTGGCACAACACGGCACGGCACGGGACCGCACGGCGCAGCACGGCATGGCACGGGACACCACGGCACAGGAGCGCACAGCATGGCGTGGGACAACATGGCACAGCATGGCACAACACGGCACGGCACAGCACGGCACAGCACGGCACGGGACAGCACAGCACGGCACGGCGTGGCATGGGACAGCATGGTGTGGCACGGCACGGCACGGGAGCACACGGCACGGCGTGGCACAACATGGCACAGCGTGGCGCAACACGGCACGGCACGGCACGGCACGGCATTCCCCACGGCGGCACCGCCATCCCGTCCCCGGCACAGCTCCCGGCCACGGTGCCGGCCCTTGGCTCCCAGGCCCAGCACAGGGCTCCCAGCCACGCCTGTGCCCCACGGCATCGCCCCACGGCATCGCCCCACGGCTGCCCCATGGCATCACCCCACACCTGTGCCCTACGGCATCGCCCCACGGCTGCCCCATGGCATCACCCCACACCTGTGCCCTACGGCATCGCCCCACGGCTGCCCCATGGCATCACCCCACACCTGTGCCCTACGGCATCGCCCCACGGCTGCCCCATGGCATCACCCCACGGCTGCCCTGTGGCATCACCCCATGCCTGTGCCCCATGGCATAGCTCCACGGCATTGCCCCATGGCATCACCCCACACCTGTGCCCTACGGCATCGCCCCACGGCTGCCCCATGGCATCACCCCACACCTGTGCCCTACGGCATCGCCCCATGCCTGTGCCCCATGGCATAGCTCCACGGCATTGCCCCATGGCATCACCCCACACCTGTGCCCCATGGCATCGCCCCACGGCTGCCCTGTGGCATCACCCCATGCCTGTGCCCCACGGCATCGCCCCACACCTGTGCCCCACAGCATCACCCCACAGCATCACCCCATGGCTGCCCCACAGCATCTCCCCACACCTGTGCCCCACGGCATCGCCCCACAGCATCGCCCCACAGCATCATTGACCAACATCTGCCCCATGGCATTGCCCCACGGCATCGCCCCACAGCTGCCCCACAGCATCACCCCACGCCTGTGCCCCATGGCATCACCCCATGGCTGCCCCATGGCATCACCCCACGACATCGCCCCACATCTGTGCCCCACAGCATCACCCCACAGCATCACCCCATGGCTGCCCCACAGCATCTCCCCACACCTGTGCCCCACGGCATCGCCCCACAGCATCATTGACCAACATCTGCCCCATGGCATTGCCCCACGGCATCGCCCCACAGCTGCCCCACAGCATCACCCCACGCCTGTGCCCCATGGCATCACCCTGTGGCTGCCCCACAGCATCACCCCACGCCTGTGCCCCATGGCATCACCCCATGGCTGCCCCATGGCATCACCCCACGACATCGCCCCACATCTGTGCCCCACAGCATCGCCCCATGGCCGCCCCACAGCATCACCCCATGCCTGTGCCCCATGGCATTGCCCCATGGCTGCCCCACAGCATCGCCCCACATCCGTGCCTCACAGCATCGCCCCACGGCCGCCCCACGGCCCTCCGGACGCCTCCGGCACAGCCAGGCACCGCACCCCAGCGCCGCCCACGCCGGCCCCGCCCTGGGACCCCCCTGGTCCCGGGGGGCTTCACCTGCCCCCCGGGCACCCCCCTGCCCCACGGCGAGGGCTGCGTGGGGCCGTGGCCGCGCACCGGCCGGGGGTCCTGGGCGCCTGCCCCCTCCCCGGCGTCACCGCCCCACGCCGGCGCGCGGACGCGCCGGCGCGCGGTGCCGGGGATCCCCGCGTCCCCGCCGGCAGTGGGGCGGCCGTGGGGCCCACGGCGACGGCTCCCGGCTCGCAGGGACCCCCCCCCCCACCCCCAACCCCAATCCCCGGCGCCCCACGGGAGACGAGACCCCGGCCCCCGGCGCGGCGCCCGCCGCCGGCCCTACCTGCGATGCGGATGACGGCCCTCTCGGCGGGGTCCAGCACCGTCCCGTTGCCGGCGGCCGCCTTGGCGCGCTTGGAGCGCTGGTGCTTGGCCAGGTTCCAGGGCAGCGTGTCCCCGGCGCCGGGGGAGCCGCTGCCGCCGCTCGAGCTCTCCTCCGCCATCGCCGCCGGCTGCCGGCACCTGGCCGCCCTCGGCTCCTGCGGCAGAAGGACGGCGTCAGGCGACCCCGGCGCCCGCTTCTGCCTTTCGCCGGCACCGGCGAAGGCCGCGCCCAGGCCTTCGGGCGCGCCCCAACCGCCCCGGCTACCACCTGGCGCCGGGTTCCCGGCACCGCGCCCGGCCCTGCGGCGGCACCGAGGGCTTCCCGGTGATCGCCATGGGCCCCACCGCGCCCGGCGCCCGGCCGAGGCCTCGTGCGGGCGAGGGAACGGGGTCCGTGCGCCGGTGCCGTGCCGCTCGCCGCTGCCGAGGCCCCGGTCCCCATGGCAAAGGGCAGCAGCGGGCGGGGGGCTGCGGCGACGCCGGGCAGCGGGGAGCGGGGAGGACGGAGCCGCGGCCACGGCTGGGGCGGATGAGGAGCCGGCGCGCCGGTCCGGTGCCGGCAACGGGGACACCGGCCCCACGGCGCCGGCCATGGCCCCGTGCCGGGAGCGCTCCCGGCGGGAGCGTGGCGGAGGTTGCCAAGCGAAACCGCGCGTCGGAGCCGGCGGCGGCGTGGATGCCGCCGCCATCCCGCCTCCGCCATCTCGCTGCCGCCATGCGTGGCACGGCCGCGAGCTGCCCGCGGTTCCGCCGGCCGCCTCGGTTTTCCCGGCTGAGCCCCCCGGCCCGGCCGAGCCCCCCGGGGTCGCTGCTGCTGCTGCCCAGGCGCCATTTGCCGGAGCCGCGAAGCCGGCGGCTGCACCGGCCCCGCTGCTTGCAGCGGCTCGTGCCGACGCGCGGCGGCACGCCACCGGCAGCGGGTGCCGGCACAGGAGGAGAATTTTCTCCTGGCCCCCGTGGCTCGGCCATTTTAGCCAAAACCCTTCCAGAAGGTGCCCGGCCCCCGAGCGGCCGCGGCTGGGACCGGGAGCGGAGCCAGCCTGGACCCCGGCACCCCCGGCCAAGCGCCGGAGCGTGGGGCAGGCAGTGGGGCAGGCAGTGGGGCAGGCAGTGGGGCAGGCATGTGGGGCAGGTGCGTGGGGCAGGTGCATGGGGCAGGTGCGTGGGGCAGGCATGTGGGGCAGGCAGTGGGGCAGGCACATGGGGCAGGCGTGGGGCAGGCATGTGGGGCAGGTGCGTGGGGCCGGTGCATGGGGCAGGTGCGTGGGGCAGGCGTGTGGGGCAGGCGTGGGGGCAGGTGTGGGGGCAGGCGTGTGGGGCAGGTGCGTGGGGCAGGTGCATGGGGCAGGCGTGTGGGGCAGGTGTGTGGGGCAGGTGCCTGGGGCAGGTGTGTGGGGCAGGCGTGTGAGGCAGGTGCATGGGGCAGGTGTGTGGGGCAAGCATGTGGGGCAGGTGTGTGGGGCAGGTGCATGTGGGGCAGGCAGTGGGGCAGGCACGTGGGGCAGGTGCATGGGGCAGGTGCGTGGGGCAGGCGTGTGGGGCAGGCGCGTGGGGCAGGCAGTGGGGCAGGCGTGTGGGGCAGGTGCATGGGGCAGGTGTGTGGGGCAGGTGTGTGGGGCAGGTGCACGGGGCAGGTGTGTGGGGCAGGCGTGTGGGGCAGGTGTTTGGGGCAGGTGTGTGGGGCAGGTGCGTGGGGCAGGTGTGTGGGGCAGGTGTGTGGGGCAGGTGCGTGGGGCAGGTGTGAGGGGCAGGCGTGTGGGGCAGGTGCATGTGGGGCAGGCAGTGGGGCAGGCGCGTGGGGCGAGCCGGCGTGGGCCCACGCGTGTGGGGTGAGCGTGGGGCGCGCGGCGCTGTGCCCGTGCCTGACTCACCGGCTCCGTCACCCACGCCGGCCCCGCACCCCCGGCCCCGCACCCCCCGCGCTGCCCCCCCCCGCGGAGCCGCAGCCGGAGCCGCCCCCCAACGCCCCCCGCACCCCCAGCACCCCCCAGCACCCCCTGCCCCATGCACCCCCCCGGCACAGCCCCCCGGCACAGCCCCCCGCGCCCCCAGACCCCACGGCTCCTGCAGCGCCGACCCCCCCTGCACCCCACAGACCCCCCAGACTGCACCCCACAGACCCCACAGACCCCCCCTGCACCCCACAGACCCCACAGATACCCCCCCGCACCCCACAGACCCCCCCTGCACCCCACAGACCCCACAGACCCCCCCTGCACCCCACAGCCCCCACAGCACTGGCCCCCAACCTGCACCCCACACACCTCACAGCACAGACACCCCCCCAAACTGCACCCCACAGCCCCCACAGACCCCACCCTGCACCCCACAGCCCCCACAGACCCCTACCTGCACCCCACAGACCCCCCCCTTGCACCCCACAGACCCCACAGACCCCTACCTGCACCCCGCAGCCCCCACAGACCCCTACCTGCACCCCACAGCCCCCACAGACCCCTACCTGCACCCCACAGACCCCCCCCTTGCACCCCACAGCCCCCACAGACCCCTACCTGCACCCCACAGCCCCCACAGACCCCTACCTGCACCCCACAGACCCCCCCCTTGCACCCCACAGACCCCACAGACCCCTACCTGCACCCCACAGACCCCACAGACCCCTACCTGCACCCCACAGACCCCCCCTTGCACCCCACAGACCCCACAGACCCCTACCTGCACCCCACAGACCCCACAGACCCCTACCTGCACCCCACAGACCCCCCCTTGCACCCCACAGACCCCACAGACCCCCCCCTTGCACCCCACAGCCCCCACGGCTCCTGCAGCACCAACCGGGGGGTGGTCGGTGCTGAGGGGGGGGGCGGGGGGCTGCACCCCCGGACCTGATGCTCCTGCAGCACAGAGCCCCCCAAACCGCACCCCACAGCCCCCCCCTGCACCCCACAGCCCCCACAGAGCCCCCATCCTGCACCCCACAGCCCCCTCCTGCACCCCACAGCCCCCACAGCACAGAGCCCCCCAAACTGCACCCCACAGACCCCACAGAGCCCCCATCCTGCACCCCACACACCCACCCCGCACCCCACACACCCACCCTGCACCCCACAGCCCCCCCCTGCACCCCACAGCCCCCACCGAGCCCCCCAAACTGCACCCCACAGCCCCCCCCTGCACCCCACAGCCCCCACCGAGCCCCCCAAACCGCACCCCACAGCCCCCCCCTGCACCCCACAGCCCCCACCCTGCACCCCACAGACCCTACGGCTCCTGCAGCACCGACCCCCAAACTGCACCCCACGGACCCCCCCCCGCACCCCACAGCCCCCCCCCCCGCACCCCACAGCCCCCCCATCCTGCACCCCACAGCCCCCCCGGCTCCTGCAGCCCCCCCTCCCCCGCCCCCCCGCAGCCCCCCCCGCCCCCCCAGCCGGTCCCCGGCCCCACGGAAAGGGGGGGGGGGTGTGGGGGTCCGGGGGGGTCCGGGGGGGTCCGGGGGGGTCCCCAGGCGTGGCCCGGCCCCCGCCGCCCGCCCGCACTCACCGAGCGCCGCGCTGAGCCCCGGGGGTCTCCGGGCGGGCATGACCGGGGGGGCTGCACCCGCGGCGGGGGGCACCGGCACCGGGACCCGCACCGGGACCGGGACCCGCACCCGCACCGGCACCGGATCCGCAGCGGCGCGGCGGGGCCCGGCAGGCGGGGGGGGGCGGGGGGCGGGGCGGGGTGGGGGTGGGGAGCGGAGCGCGCGCCTATCTCGGCCTCCCACCCGCGCCCCCGCCCGCCCGCGGGGCCGCTGCAGCGGGGGGGGAACGGGAGCCGCGGGGGCGCCCGGCGGGGAAGGGGTTAATGCTGAGCGCTGCGCACGCTGCGCCTGCTGCGTCCGCTGCGCCCGCTGCATCCGCCGCACCCGCTGCATCCGCCGCACCCGCTGCGTCCGCTGCATCCACCGCACCCGCTGCGTCCGCTGCACCCGCTGCGTCCGCTGCACCCGCTGCGCCCGCTGCATCCACTGCATCCACCGCACCCGCTGCACCCGCTGCACCCACTGTGCCCGCTGCATCCACTGCATCCACCGCACCCGCTGCGCCCGCTGCACCCGCTGCGCCCACTGCATCCACTGCATCCACCGCACCCGCTGCATCCGCTGCATCCGCTGCATCCACCGCACCCACTGCATCCGCTGCGCCCGCTGCGTCCGCTGCACCCACCGCGCCCGCTGCATCCACTGCACCCACTGCACCCACTGTGCCCGTTGCATCCTCTGCACCCGCTGCATCCACTGGGCCCACTGCACCCGCTGCGCCCGCTGCATCCACTGCATCCGCTGCACCTGCTGCGCCCAATGCACCCGCTGGGCCCGCTGCGTCCACTGCACCCACTGCACCCGCTGCATCCACTGCTCCCGCTGCACCCACTGAGCCCGCTGCACCTGCTGCGTCCACTGCATCCACTGCACCTGCTGCACCCGCTGCACCCACTGCATCCACTGCACCCACTGGGCCCGCTGCACCTGCTGCATCCACTGCACCCGCTGGGCCCACTGCGCCCGCTGCACCCGCTGCACCCGGCAGGGAAAGGGTTAAGCCTGACCATTGCACCCACAGCACCCGCTGTGCCCACTGCGCCCACTGCACCCAACAGGGAAAGGGTTAACGCCGGTCACTGCATCTGCTGCACCTGCTGCATCTGCTGCATCCGCTGCACCCACTGCACCCACTGTGCCCACTGCACCCGCTGCACCCAGCGGGGAAAGGGTTAAGCCTGACTGCTGCACCCGCTGTGCCCGCTGCACCCACTGTGCCCAGCACGGAAAGGGTTAACCCTGACTGCTGCACCCGTCAGGGAAAGGGTCAATGCTGACTGCTGCACGCACTGCACCTGCTGCACCCAGCACATCAGGGGTTAACCCTGACTGCTGCACCCACTGCACCCAGCATGGAAAGGGTTAACGCTGACCACTGCACCCACTGCACCCACTGCGCCCACTGCACCCAGCAGGGAAAGGGTTAACGCTGACCGCTGCACTCGCTGCGTCCGCTGCACCCGGCACATCAGGGGTTAAAGCCTGACTGCTGCGCCTGCTGCACCTGGCATGGCAGGGGTTAACCCTGACCAGTGCACCCAGTGCACCCACTGCACCCGGCAGGTCAGGGGTGAACCGTAACCAGCGCACCCAGTGTGGTAAGGGTTAACGTTGACCAGTGCACCCACTGCGCCCAGCACACCCAGTGCACCCAGCGCACCCAGTGGGCCCAGCGCACCCGGCACATCAGGGGTTAACGCTGACCAGCGCACCCAGCGAACCCAGTGTGGCAGGGGTTAACCCTGACCACTGCACCCACTGCACCCACTGCACCCGGCACATCAGGGGTTAACCCTGACCAGCACACCCACTGTGCCCACTGCACCCAGCGCACCCAGCATGGAAAGGGTTACCCCTGACCACTGCACCCACTGCATCCGGCAGGTCGGGGGTTAACTGTGACCAGCGCACCCAGCGCACCCAGCGCACCCAGTGTGGCAGGGGTTAACCGTGACCAGTGCACCCAGTGCACCCAGCACATCAGGGGTTAAAGCCTGACTGCTGCGCCTGCTGCACCCGGCAGGTCGGGGGTTAACCGTGACCAGCGCACCCAGCACATCAGGGGTTAACCCTGACCGGCGCACCCAGTGCACCCAGCGTGCCCAGCGCACCTAGCACACCCAGTGCACCCAGCATGCCCAGCGCACCCAGCGGGCCCAGTGCACCCAGTGCACCCAGCGGGCCCAGCGCACCCAGTGGGCCCAGCGCACCCAGCAGGCCCAGCGGGCCCAGCGCACCCAGCGGGCCCAGAGCAGCCAGCGCGCCCAGTGGGCCCAGTGCACCCAGCGCACCCAGCACACCCAGCGCACCCAGCGGGCCCAGCGCACCCAGCAGGCCCAGCGGGCCCAGTGCACCCAGTGCACCCAGCGGGCCCAGCGCACCCAGTGGGCCCAGCGCACCCAGCGCACCCAGTGGGCCCAGCGCACCCAGCGCACCCAATGGGCCCAGCAGGCCCAGCGGGCCCAGCGCGCCCAGTGGGCCCAGCGCACCCAGCACACCCAATGGGCCAAGCGCACCCAGCGCACCCAGCAGGCCCAGTGCACCCAGTGGGCCCAGCGCACCCAGCGCACCCAGCACACCCAGTGCGCCCAGTGGGCCCAGCGCACCCAGCGCACCCAGCAGGCCCAGTGCACCCAGTGGGCCCAGCGCACCCAGCACACCCAGTGGGCCCAGCGCACCCAGCGGGCCCAGCGCACCCAGCACACCCAATGGGCCCAGCAGGCCCAGCACACCCAGCAGGCCCAGCGCACCCAGCGGGCCCAGCACACCCGGCGCACCCAGCGCACCCAGTGCACCCAGCGCACCCAGCGCACCCAGTGCACCCAGCGCACCCAGCCCGCCCAGGGTTTCCGCCCCAGTGCCCCGTGTCAGCCCCACGGCTCCAGGACCCCCAGCCCCATAGCCCCTGTCCCCCCAGCCCCACGGCTCCAGGACCCCCAGCCCCATAGCCCCTGTCCCCCCAGCCCCACGGCCCCGGGACCCCCAGTTCCCACGGCCCCCTGCGTCCCCCCAGCCCCACACACCCCGTCTGCTGCAGACCCCACACCCGGCACTGCCCGCCCCCACCACCAGAACGGGCAGGGGGCAGGGGGCAGGGGGCAGGGGCAGGGGCACGGGGCAGGGGTCAGGGGTCAGGGGTCAGGGGCAGGGGCAGGGGCAGGCAGGGGCAGGGGCAGGCAGGGGCAGGGGCAGGGGTCAGGGGGCACGGGTCAGGGGGCAGGGGCAGGGGCACGGGGTAGGGGGCAGGGGTCAGGGGTCAGGGTCAGGGGCAGGGGTCAGGGGTCAGGGGCAGGGGCAGGCAGGGGCAGGGGCAGGGGGCAGGGGGCAGGGGGCAGGGGGCAGGGGCACAGGGCAGGGGTCAGGGGTCAGGGTCAGGGGCAGGGGCGGGGGCAGGGACAGGGGTCAGGGGTCAGGGTCAGGGGCAGGGGTCAGGGGTCAGGGGCAGGGGCAGGCAGGGGCAGGGGCAGGGGGCAGGGGGCAGGGGGCAGGGGGCAGGGGCACAGGGCAGGGGTCAGGGGTCAGGGGCAGGGGCAGGGGCGGGGGCAGGGACAGGGGTCAGGGGTCAGGGGCAGGGTCAGGGGCAGGGGCAATGGCAGGGGCAGGCAGGGGTCAGGGGTCAGGGGTCAGGGGTCAGGGGCAGGCAGGGCCCCCACCCGGCCACTGTCCCACCCGGGCAGCCCCCCCCGGCCCGGCGCTGCCGGCAGCCCCGGTGAGCGGCGCCGGGCACGGGCAGAGCGCGGGCGGCGAGCGGGCGAGGGGGGCCCCGGGCCACGCCGGACCCCCGGGCGCTGCCTCGTGCCGGGCCTCCACCCGGTTACGCCAGCACCGGCGCCATCCGCCGCAGCCCCGGCGCCCACCCGCAGCCCCCCGCGGCCCCTCCGCCGGCGTCACCCACGCGCCGCCATCGCCGCCGGCTGGGGCACCGCGCCCACTCCCGGTGCCACCGGTGCCACCGCGGCACCGCGCGGCACCGGCCACCCTTCACGTGAGCCGGTTCCTCCCGGCCCTGGCGCAGCCGCCCTCGGCCCCCGGCTTGGTTACGCCACGGCGGCACCGGCGCTCGGCTGAGCGGCACCGGGAGCCCAGGGACGCCGTGCCCGGCGCTGGCACCGCGGGGAAGCACCAGGGGCCCGCGGGCGGCGATGCCGGATGGCGACGCCGGCCCGCGGCGTGGGTGCAGCGGGGGTGCCGGCTGCGTCCCCCGCACCCGCTGCCGGCTGCACCCCGGCTTTGCCGGTCCCAGCGGCGGGCACGGCGCGGGCAGGGCTGCGGGGCGGCGGGAGGGTGCCGCGGCCCGGGCAGGGGTGCAGGCAGCGCCGGTGCCAGCTGCCGGCCTCAGCGGCGGCGCATGCGGCCGCACCCGGAGACCACGCGAGCCGCGGCGGTGGAGGGACGACGCCGGGAGCCCCCCGGCTCGCCTGCGGCATGGCCTCTGCGCCCGCTCCACGGCGTGGGCCGCAGCCCTGCTGCCTGCACCCTGCCGGCACCCTGCACCCTGCACCCTGCACCCTGCACCCTGCACCCCCTGTGCCCTGCCGGCACCCTGCACCCTGCACCCTGCCTGCACCCTGCACCCCCTGCGCCCTGCACCCTGCACCCTGCACCCTGCAACCCCTGCGCCCTGCACCCTGCACCCTGCACCATGCACCCCCTGCCTGCACCATGCACCCCGCACCCTGCACCCTGCACCCTGCCTGCACCCTGCACCCCCTGCGCCCTGCACCCTGCACCCTGCACCCCGCACCCTGCACCCTGCACCCCCTGCGCCCTGCACCCTGCACCCTGCACCCCGCACCCTGCACCCTGCACCCCCTGCGCCCTGCACCCTGCACCCTGCACCCCGCACCCTGCACCCTGCAACCCCTGCGCCCTGCACCCTGTGCCCTGCACCATGCACCCCCTGCCTGCACCATGCACCCCGCACCCTGCACCCTGCACCCTGCCTTCACCCTGCACCCCCTGCACCCTGCACCCTGCACCCCCTGCACCCCGCACCCTGCACCCTGCACCCTGCACCCTGCCTGCACCCTGCACCCCCTGCACCCCGCACCCTGCACCCTGCACCCTGCACCATGCACCCCCTGCACCCTGCCTGCACCCTGCACCCTGCCTGCACCCTGCGCCCTGTGCCCTGCACCCTGCACCCTGCACCCTGCCTGCACCCTGCGCCCTGCACCCTGCCTGCACCCTGCGCCCTGCACCCTGCCTGCACCCTGCACCCTGCCTGCACCCTGCGCCCTGTGCCCTGCACCCTGCACCCTGCACCCTGCCTGCACCCTGCACCCTGCCTGCACCCTGCACCCTGCCTGCACCCTGCGCCCTGTGCCCTGCACCCTGCACCCTGCACCCTGCCTGCACCCTGCACCCTGCACCCTGCCTGCACCCTGCGCCCTGTGCCCTGCACCCTGCACCCTGCACCCTGCCTGCACCCTGCACCCTGCACCCTGCCTGCACCCTGCGCCCTGCACCCTGCCTGCACCCTGCACCCTGCGCCCTGTGCCCTGCACCCTGCGCCCTGCACCCTGCACCCTGCACCCTGTGCCCTGCACCCTGCCTGCACCCTGCGCCCTGCACCTTGCACCCCCTGCACCCTGCACCCCGCACCCCGCACCCTTGCACCCCCTGCGCCCTGCACCCTGCCTGCACCCTGCACCCTGCCTGCACCCTGCACCCTGCACCCCGCACCCTGCCTGCCTCTCCTCCGGTCGCAGCCGGCGGCACAGCCGGGCAGAGCAGAGCTGCCATGGCAGCGCGGTTGGAGCTTGGCAGCCGGTGGGCCCTTGGCAGCCGGCACGCCTGCCGGGAAGCGGGGATGGTGCCGGGAAGCGGGGATGGTGCCGGGAAGCGGGGCTGGGCCTGGCTGCCGGCGGTGCCGGTGCCGTGGGGCAGAGCCAGCGGCCCCGGGGTCGTGCGCGGGTGGGGATGCCCGCGGCACACGCGTGCACACTCTCCTGAAGGCACACGCGCACGCCCGGCTGCCCCCTGCGCGTACACACACGTCGCGAACACGCGTGAACGCGCGTCCGCGAGAGCGCACGCACAGACCTGCCTGGACACGTGTGTGCAACCCCCCCCCCCCCCACCGCTGCGTGTGCACACGTGTGCGAGAGCAGGTGCAGAAGGGCATGGACGCACACGCGTGTGCCCACGCGCGCCTGGCTGCATGCACACACGGTGTGCACAAACACCGGCGTGCACACGTGCACGGACACACACGTGTCCACACATGCACACGGACACACACGCATGCACACGGACACACACGTGTGCCCACACACGCCTGGCTGCATGCACACATGGTGTGTGCAAACACCAGCGTGCACACATGCACGGACACAAACGTATGCACGCGTGCATGGACACACACGTGTGCACGGACACACACGCGTGCACACACGCACACGGACACACACGTGTGCCCACACATGCCTGGCTGCATGCACACACGGTGTGCGCAAACACCGGCGTGCACACATGCACAGCCACAAACGTATGCACGCGTGCACAGATGCACGGACACGCACATGTGCACAGATGCACGGGCACACACGTGTGCACACACGCACACGCACACACACGCGTGCCCACACGTGCCTGGCTGCATGCACACACGGTGTGCGCAAACACTGGCGTGCACACGTGCACGGACACACATGTGTGCACACACGCACGCACACGCGTGCCCACGCGCGCCTGGCTGCATGCACACACGGTGTGCGCAAACACCGGCGTGCACACGTGCACGGACACACATGTGTCCACACATGCACACGGACACACACGCATGCACACGGACACACACGCGTGCCCACACACGCCTGGCTGCATGCACACACGGTGTGCGCAAACACCGGCGTGCACACGTGCACAGACACAAACGTATGCACGCGTGCACAGATGCACGGACACGCACATGTGCACAGATGCACGGACACGCACGTGTGCACACACACACACGCACACACACGCGTGTCCACACGTGCCTGGCTGCATGCACACACGGTGTGCGCAAACACCGGCGTGCACACGTGCACAGACACACATGTGTGCACACACACACACACGCGTGCCCATGCGCGCCTGGCTGAATGCACACACGGTGAGCGCAAACACCGGCGTGCACACGTGCACGGACACACATGTGTCCACACATGCACACGGACACACACGCATGCACACGGACACACCCGCGTGCCCACACACGCCTGGCTGCATGCACACACGGTGTGCGCAAACACTGGCGTGCACACATGCACAGCCACAAACGTATGCACGCGTGCACAGATGCACGGACACGCACATGTGCACAGATGCACGGACACGCACGTGTGCACACACACACACGCACACACACGCGTGTCCACACGTGCCTGGCTGCATGCACACACGGTGTGCGCAAACACCGGCGTGCACACGTGCACAGACACACATGTGTGCACACACACACACACGCGTGCCCATGCGCGCCTGGCTGAATGCACACACGGTGAGCGCAAACACCGGCGTGCACACGTGCACGGACACACATGTGTCCACACATGCACACGGACACACACGCATGCACACGGACACACCCGCGTGCACGCACGCACACGGACACACACGCGTGCACGCATGCACGCACGCCCTGGGGCTGCTCAGGGGCTCCGCATCCCCAGCCCTGACCCCCGGCACCGCGGCAATGCCGGGAGGCACCGGGGCTGCCGTGGCGCCGGGGGTGGCCGAGGCTTTTGGGGGCGCCGGGGGTCCCCGCTCGGCCCCCTGCCCGTGCCGGCTCTCATCCAGCCCGGCACCCCGCACCCCCGGGTGCCCACCGCACCGCGCCCACGCCTGCAGCCGCCCCACGGCGGCCACGGGGCCCAAACTCCGGTGCCGGGGGGAGGCCGGGCCGCGGCTGCGCTCCTTGCCGTGCCGTCACACCGGAGCCTTGGCCTTGTGCCTCCCGGTGCCTCCCGGAACTTCCCGGTGCCTCCGGTGCTCCCGGTGCCTGCCGGTGCCTCCGGTGCTCCCGGTGCCTCCTGGTGCTTCCTGGTGGCTCCCGGTGCCTCCCGGTACTTCCCGGTGCCTCCCAGTGCTTCCCAGTACTTCCCAGTGCCTCCCGGTACTTCCCGGTGCCTCTGGTGCTCCCGGTGCCTCCCGGTGCCTCCCAGTGCCTCCGGTGCTCCCAGTGCCTGCCGGTGCCTGCCGGTGCCTCTGGTGCTCCCAGTGCCTCCTGGTGCTTCCCGGTGGCTCCCGGTGCCTCCCGGTACTTCCTGGTGCCTCCCGGTGCCTCCCAGTGCTTCCCAGTACTTCCCAGTGCCTCCCGGTACTTCCCAGTGCCTCCGGTGCTCCCGGTGCCTCCCGGTGCCTCCCAGTGCTTCCCAGTACTTCCCAGTGCCTCCTGGTACTTCCCAGTGCCTCCGGTGCTCCCGGTGCCTCCTGGTGCCTCCAGTGCTCCCGGTGGCTCCCGGTGCCTCCCGGTGCCTCCCAGTGCTTCCCGGTACTTCCCGGTGCCTCCCGGTACTTCCCAGTGCCTCCCGGTGCCTCCCGGTGCCTCCCGGTGCTTCCCGGTGGCTCCCGGCACATCCGGCTGCCTGGCCAGGGCTCAGTGCGGCACAGCACCCACCCCGACCCCGCAGCACCGACGCATCGAGGCGTGCCGAACCGGCACCGCGGTCACCGGCGCAGCCAGCACCCGCAACGTCCCCGTGGGGTGCGGGGACCCCCGGGCCGGCGCGCCGGGAGCCGGGGGGTTGGTGGGGGGGGGCTGGGGGCAGGGGTCCGTACCGCGCTGGGCGCTGCTGGCGTCTGCCGGCCTCCCGCCTCCACCGGGCTCGGCTTCGGGCCCTTCCGCAAGGCGACCCCCTCGCCCCGCCGGAGCCCACCGGAGCCCCCCGCGCCCTGCCCGCAGCCGGCGCGTGCCCGAGGGGTCTGGCAGCCCTAACCCCCCCTGCCCGCCCTCGCTGCCTGCGGTACCGGGATGGCAGCGCCGCGGCCCAGGGCTGCCGCTCGCTCCGGCACGCAGGACTCGGTGCTCGGCGCAGCCCGCCCTCGCCGCGATCGTGTGCCGGGCCCGGCACGGGAGCAGCGAGCGACTCTCCTCGCCGGGAGCGCGGACAAAGGGCCCCTTTCAGCGCCGCGCTCGGGCCCCTCGGCGCCAGGGGACAAAGGTCTGGCACGCTCGGCACCGGCAGCGCCGAGATCTCCCCGACGAAGGCCGGCAGCCGGCGCGGCACCGGCGGGGCTGGGGGTGCAGCCGGGACCCCCCGGCATCGCCAGGGCAGCCCCTCCGCGCCCCCCAGCTCTTACCGCCGCGTCCGCCGAGCGAGCGGCTCGGCACCGGCGTGTGCGCCGGGGCCTGGCACGACGCCTCCACCGGGCATCCCGGCGCTCGCCGGCCCCGGCGTCGCGGCGTGCCGGGGCTGGCACGCCTCGGCACAGTGCCACGTGCCGGTCACGTCCCGGCATCCCCATCACCGCCGCCGCCGCCCCCCCCGGCTCACCCGGAGCCCGCGGTGCCGGCGTCGCAGCCGGCGTCGCGGCGCTGGGCACCGCGTGCTGCCTGGCGCGGTGGGGCTCGGCGAGCGGGGACGCCGCGGGGGCTGCCGTCGCCCCGCGCTTGGGGGGTCCCTGGCACCCGAGGGGCTCCGGCATTTGGGGACGCGGCGGGGGACGTGGGTGCTCCCGGTCCCACCGGGTGCCGCGGCCGGGGATGGCGCTGGCCATGGCGGAGGCCCCGCTCCCGCCCCCCCCAAACCCGGCCTGGCAGCAGCTCTGCCCCCCGGCTCGGCCCCCCGGCCCCCCTGCCCCCCGCGGCCCCGCGGCCCCCACCCCCTGTCCCCTGCGTCCCCATGTCCCCCACCCCCGTGTCCCCTGCACCCCTGTGTCCCCCCCATCCCCCATGTCCCCCATCCCCATGTCCCCGTGTCCCCATATCCCCTGCACCCCCATGTCCCCCACCCCCATGTCCCTGTGTCCCCATGTCCCCCATCCCCGTCCCTTGTGTCCCTGCGTCCCCGTGTCCCCTGTGTCCCCCATCCCCATTTCTCCTGCACCCCCGTGTCCCCCACCCCCGTGTCCCCTGCGTCCCTGTGTCCCCATATCCCCTGCCCCCCATGTCCCCCACCCCCATGTCCCCATGTCCCCCATCCCCATATCCCCCATGTCCCCATGTCCCCTGCATCCCCCCTGTCCCCTGTGTCCCCATATCCCCTGCCCCCCCTGTCCCCCACCCCCGTGTCCCCTGCACCCCCGTGTCCCCTGTGTCCCCATGTCCCTCGCCCCCGCGCCCCGTGCCCCCCGCAGCCGGGCTGCCGCCCTGGGGGTGCAGCTCCGGGGAGCAGCCGGGGGCCACGTTCCCAGGTGGGTGGGCAGCGGGCTGCAGCCCCCCGCTCCGGCGCTCCCACGCCCCTCGCCCAGCCAGGCCCTGACCCCCCGGGAGTGCAGGCAGGGTGCAGCGCAGGCAGGGTGCAGCGCAGGCAGGGTGCAGCACAGGCAGGGTGCAGCGCAGGGAGCTGCAGCACAGGCAGGGTGCAGCGCAGGCAGGGTGCAGCACAGGCAGGGTGCAGCGCAGGCAGGGTGCAGCACAGGCAGGGTGCAGCGCAGGGAGCTGCAGCACAGGCAGGGTGCAGCGCAGGCAGGGTGCAGCACAGGCAGGGTGCAGCGCAGGCAGGGTGCAGCACAGGCAGGGTGCAGCGCAGGCAGGGTGCAGCGCAGGGAGCTGCAGCACAGGCAGGGTGCAGCGCAGGCAGGGTGCAGCACAGGCAGGGTGCAGCGCAGGCAGGGTGCAGCGCAGGCAGGGTGCAGCACAGGGAGCTGCAGCACAGGCAGGGTGCAGCACAGGCAGGGTGCAGCGCAGGCAGGGTGCAGCGCAGGGAGCTGCAGCACAGGCAGGGTGCAGTGCAGGCAGGGTGCAGCACAGGCAGGGTGCAGCACAGGCAGGGTGCAGTGCAGGCAGGGTGCAGCGCAGGGAGCTGCAGCGCAGGCAGGGTGCAGCGCAGGGAGCTGCAGCGCAGGGAGCTGCAGCGCAGGCAGGGTGCAGCGCAGGGAGCTGCAGCACAGGCAGGGTGCAGTGCAGGCAGGGTGCAGCGCAGGCAGGGTGCAGCACAGGCAGGGTGCAGCTCAGGGAGCTGCAGCGCAGGCAGGGTGCAGTGCAGGCAGCTTGCATTGCAGGCCGGCTGCAGCGCGGGCAGGGTTAACGGCAGGCAGCGGAAGGAACGCTCCGGAGAGTTCTCCGCTGCTGAGGCCATGGCGGTGCCAAACCGCAGGCCTGGCAGGGCCGTGCTGCCGCTGCGGCTCCCGCTCTGCCGGCGGCTCCCGGCCCCACGACGCCCCAGGGAACGGGGAGCGGGAGCGGGGCCAGGCCCGGCACCAGGGTCCCGATGTTCCCAGCACGGGGCCCCCCCGAATCCACTGCCCGGAAAAGGGACCCGCGGGGGGCACGGGGCAGCCCCGGCACTGCCTGCACCCTGCACCCTGCCTGCACCCTGCCTGCACCCTGCGCCCTGCACCCTGCCTGCACCCTGGCACTGCCTGCACCCTGCACCCTGCCTGCACCCTGCCTGCACCCCCAGCACTGCCTGCACCCTGCCTGCACCCTGCACCCTGCCCTGCCTGCACCCTGTGCCCTGCCTGCACCCTGCCTGCACCCCAGCACTGCCTGCACCCTGCCTGCAGCCTGGCCTGCACCCTGGCTGCACCCTGCACCCTGCATGCACCCTGCACCGTGCCTGCACCCTGCACCCTGCCTGCCTGCACCCTGCACCGTGTCTGCACCCTCCCTGCACCCTGGCACTGCCTGCACCCTGCACCCTGCCTGCACCCCTGCCTGCACCCTGCACCCTGCCTGCACCCTCCCTGCACCCTGGCACTGCCTGCACCCTGCGCCCTGCCTGCACCCTGGCACTGCCTGCACCCTGCACCCTGCCTGCACCCCTGCCTGCACCCTGCACCCTGCCTGCACCCTCCCTGCACCCTGGCACTGCCTGCACCCTGCGCCCTGCCTGCACCCTGGCACTGCCTGCAACCCTGCACCCTGCCTGCAACCCCTGCCTGCACCCTGCACCCTGCCTGCACCCTCCCTGCACCCTGGCACTGCCTGCACCCTGCGCCCTGCCTGCACCCTGGCACTCGCCTGCACCCTGCACCCTGCCTGCACCCCTGCCTGCACCCTGCACCCTGCCTGCACCCTCCCTGCACCCTGGCACTGCCTGCACCCTGCGCCCTGCCTGCACCCTGGCACTGCCTGCACCCTGCCTGCACCCCTGCGCCCTGGCACAGCCTGCACTCCCTGCCTGCCCCCCCAGCTCTGCCCGTCCCCGCTCCGTCCCCCCCACCCCGGCAGCCCCCGGCGCGGGATCTGCGGCACAGCCCCTGGGAACAGCCTCATCCCCGGGCAGACCGGCGGCACCGCCATGTTGAGCCACTGCCAGAGCTCACCACGGCCCCCGCAGCCACGCCGGCAAGCCCTCGGCCACGCACAGCGTGGGCAACGCCAGCATGGCGGGCAATGCTGGCACGGCTGGGCGACGCTTGGCACAGGTGGGTGATGCCGGCACGGGTGGGCAATGCCGGCACGGGTGGGTGATGGGCGATGCCGGCACGGCTGGGCGATGCCGGCAAGGGTGGGCGATGCCGGCACGGGTGGGCAAACGCCGGCACGGGCGGGTGATGCCGGCATGGCTGGGTGATGCCGGCACGGGTGGGTGATGCCGGCACGGGTGGGTGATGCCGGTATGGCTGGGTGATGCCGGCACGGATGGGTGATGCTGGCACAGGCGAGCGATGCCGGCACAGGCGAGCGATGCCGGCACGGGTGGGCAATGCAGGCACAGCTGGGCGACGCCGGCACGGGTGGGCGATGCCAGCACGGGTGGGCGATGCCGGCACGGGGTGGGCGATGCAGGCACAGCTGGGCGACACCGGCACGGGGTGGGCGATGCCAGCATGGGTGGGCGATGCCGGCACAGGCGAGCGATGCTGGCATGGGTGGGCGATGCCAGCACGGGTGGGCGATGCCGGCACGGGGTGGGCGATGCCGGCACGGGTGGGTGATGCCGGCACAGCTGGGCGATGCCGGCACGGGTGGGGCGATGCCGGCACGGGTGGGTGATGCCGGCACGGCTGGGCGACGCCGGCACAGCTGGGCGATGCCGTAACCTTGTCCCTCGCACCAGGCCAAGCATGCACGCCCTCGGTGCCGGTGTCACCGGGGCTGGCAGGGCACGGTGCTGCCGTGGGCACACAGGGTCGCCGGTGCCGGCGCCAGCCCGGGACGGTGAGGATGGAAAAGCCGCTGCTGCCGGGCTGCCAGCGGGCCCAGGGCCACGCTGGGACGGCCAGTGGTGGCCATGGCAGGGCTGCGGCACCCTCGAGGGCCACAGGCCCTGGCACTGGGCTGGAGACCCCCAAGACCCCCGGCCCTGGCACAGCCCGTGCCGGCAGCCCCCACGGCGTCCCCAGCACCCCACACGCGTGCCCCCTCGCCTCCCCCCAGCCCCGGGATGGGGGGGGGACCCACGGGGACCCCGGGATGGGGGGGGTGAGCCCCAGGGGACCCCAGCCCAGGGGGGGTGAGCCCCAAGGGGACCCCAGCCCCAGAATGGGGGGGGTGAGCCCCAGGGGACCCCAGCCCCGGGGGGGGGTGAGCCCCAAAGGGGACCCCAGGATGGGGGGGTGAGCCCCAGGGGACCCCGAGATCGGGGGGGTGAGCCCCAAGGGGACCCCAGCCCCAGGATGGGGGGGGGTGAGCCCCAAGGGACCCCAGCCCCGGGGGGGGTGAGCCCCAGGGGACCCCAGCCCCAGGGGGGGGTGAGCCCCAAGGGGACCCCAGCCCCAGAATGGGGGGGGGGATGAGCCCCAGGGGACCCCAGGATGGGGGGGTGAGCCCCAAGGGACCCCAGCCCCGGGGGGGGGTGAGCCCCAAGGGGACCCCAGCCCCAGAATGGGGGGGGTGAGCCCCAAGGGACCCCAGAATGGGGGGGTGAGCCCCAAGGGACCCCAGGATGGGGGGGTGAGCCCCAAAGGGGACCCCGAGATGGGGGGGGGGGTGAGCCCCAGGGGACCCCAGCCCCCAGGGGGGGGTGAGCCCCAAGGGGACCCCAGCCCCAGGATGGGGGGGGTGAGCCCCAAGGGACCCCAGGACGGGGGGGGGCGAGCCCCAGGGGGTCCCTGTCCCTGGGGTGGGGCCGAGCCGGGGGGGGGGCGAAGCTGCTCCCCAGAGGGGCAGGGAGGAGCGGGGGGGTCCGTGCCCCTGGGCCCACCATGGCCGCAGCCGGGTCCGCAGCTCCAGGCCCTGCACGGCTGCCGGCACAGCCAGGACTGCGGCCCCGGAGCCGTGGGGCAGCGTGGGGGGGGCCCAGAGCTGTGGGGCAGCCTGGGGGGGGCCCAGAGCCATGGGGCAGCGTAGGGGGCCCAGACCCATGGGGCAGCTTGGGGGGGGGCCCAGACCCATGGGGCAGCTTCGGGGGGGGCCCAGACCCATGGGGCAGCTTGGGGGGCCCAGACCCATGGGGCAGGCTTGGGGGGGGGGGCCCAGACCCATGGGGCAGCTTGGGGGGCCCAGACCCATGGGGCAGCTTGGGGGGGGCCCAGACCCATGGGGCAGCTTCGGGGGGGCCCAGCGCCGGGTGGAGCCCCAGAGCCGTGGGGCAGCGTGGGGGGGGGGGGGGGGACCCCAGAGTCGTGGGGCTGCAGGGGGGGGCGGACCCAGAGCTGTGGGGCAGCTTAGGGGGGACCCAGACCCATGGGGCAGCTTGGGGGGGGGCCCAGACCCATGGGGCAGCTTCGGGGGGGCCCAGACCCATGGGGCAGCTTGGGGGGGACCCAGACCCATGGGGCAGCATGGGGGGGACCCAGACCCATGGGGCAGTATGGGGACCCCAGACCCATGGGGCAGCTTGGGGGGGACCCAGACCCATGGGGCAGCATGGGGGGGGGCCCAGACCCATGGGGCAGCTTGGGGGGGGGGCCCAGACCCATGGGGCAGCTTCGGGGGGGCCCAGCGCCGGGTGGAGCCCCAGAGCCGTGGGGCAGCGTGGGGGGACCCCTGAACCGCAGCCCCCCGGCAGCTCCCAACTTTATTTCCAGTTTGACGGCGGCGGGGGGGGGGTGGGGGGGCTCGGGGGGGGGGTGGGGGGCTCAGGGGGGGCCCCCGCGGCGGCGGCAGGTGATGAGGTACTGGGGGTAGGCCTGGGTGTCGTTGAAGATGACGAAGATGGCGGGGCGCAGCGCGTTGTCCACCACGCTGTCGTAGCGCAGGGGGGCCCCGGCCCCCGGCCGCAGCGGGGGGGCCCGCAGCCCCTGGCCCCCCACCGCGTACTCCCCCGTCAGCACCTTGGCCACGAAGACGTACTTGCTGCCGTCGGCGCTGCGCGGCGAGTACTGCTCCTGCGCCGAGACCGCCGCGCGCGCCGCGAAGTACACGCCGAGCCCGTAGAGAGCGGCTGCGGGGTTCGGGGGGGGTCAGCCATGGAGGGGAGCGGCGTGCCGGCGGCACCGTGCCCGCACCGGCACCCCGCCCGCACCGGCACCCCGTCTGCACCGGCACCGTGCCCACACTGGCACCCCGTCTGCACCGGCACCCTGTCTGCATCAGCACCCCACCTGCACCCGTGCCCTGTCTGCACCGGCACCGCGCCCGCACCGGCACCCCGTCCACACCGGCACCCCGCCCGCACCTGTGCCCTGTCTGCACCGGCACCATGCCCGCACCGGCACCCCACCCGCACCGGCACCCCACCCGCACCGGCACCCCGTCTGCACCGGCACCCCGTCTGCACCGGCACCCCGTCCGTACTAGCACCGTGCCCGCACCGGCACCCCGTCCGCACCGGCACCCCACCTGCACCCGTGCCCTGTCTGCACCGGCACCGTGCCCGCACCGGCACCCTGTCTGCATCGGCACCCCGTCCGCACTGGCACCGTGCCCACACCAGCACACTGCCCGCACCGGCACCCCGCCTGCACTGGCACCCCGTCCACACCGGCACCCTGTCCGCACCTGTGCCTTGTCCGCACCAGCACCGTGCCCACACCTGCACGCCGCCTGCACCGGCACCCCACCCGCACCGGCACCCCGTCCACACCGGCACCCTGTCCGCACCCGTGCCTTGTCCACACCAGCACCATGCCCGCACCAGCACCATGCCCGCACCGGCACCATGCCCGCACCCTGTCTGCACCGGCACCCCCCTTGCCGGCAATCGGCACCGCCGGCACTCACCGTTCTTGCCGCAGAAGCTGCGGTTGAAGCCGTGCAAGCAGATCTCGCGGCTGGAGGTCTCGGTGGTGCCGTGGAAGAGGATCCGCTCCACCGCCCCGCCGGCGCGGCCCTTCTCCATGCTGGCTTTCTTCAGCTGGTACTGCTTGTACAGCAGCGGGTGGATCAGCTTCTCCACCTGCCAGGCAGCACCGCAGCGTCCGCATCTCTGCCGCGGGGGACGCCCCTGGTTGGGGTCCGGCGTCCCGCGCCGGCACCGGCGGCACGCACCTTGACGATGCTGATCTTGCTGTGCAGCTCCTCCAGCGTCTCGTAGAAATGGCGCACGGTCTCCCGGAACTCCTCCGAGTCCTCGACCAGCGGCATCAGCCTCACCTCCTCCTCCAGGCCCAGCGCCTCCGGCCCTGCCGGGACACGGCCCCGGTGAACGCCGGCGCGGTGCCTCGCGGCGGCAGGGCAGGACCGACCCCACGGGGCACCGTCGGCTTGCGCCGGCAACGCCGGGGACAGCGGCACGCACCGGGCAGGCGGTGAGCGCTCTCGGTCGGGAGCCGGCTGCGGGAGACGGCCGCGGCGCAGGCGTTGCCGATGTCGTACTCCTCCATCCGCTCCAAGTCGACGGTGAAGGGCCGGCCGTCCAGCAGCAGGTCCAGCCGGCGCTCCCGGCGCAACCAGGCCTCCTCCAGCAGCGCCGCGGCCTCCGGGGCGTAAGGGACGGCAGTGCCGGCGCGATCCCAGCGCACCCAGTGCGCAGCGGCGGCGGCGGCGGCGGCGGCGGGGGGTCCGCGCTCCAGCTGCGGCAGTCGCTGGAGCAGGAGGGCGAGGTCGCGGGCGGCGGCGGCGGTGTAGTCGGCGAAGCCGCTCAGCGTGGCGGCGCCGGCGCGCAGGTGGAGCCGCACGGCGTGCTTGCGCTGCAGGAAGGTCAGGCAGCGGCGGCAGGCGGCCGGCAGCGCCCGCAGCCGCTCGCTCTCCACCTCCTCCGCCCGCAGCCGCCCCTCCAGCGCCCGCTCCAGCTCCCGCGGCACGGCGGCCACGTCCCGCTCGAAGGAGGAGAAGAGCGTCACCCGCGCCGCGTCCGCCGCCGGCAGAGCCTCCTCCAGCGAGGCCTCCAGCGCGGCCAGCAGCCCGGCGTCATCCTCCTCCTCCTCCTCCTCCTCGTCCCGCGTGCCCGGCGCTGCCCGGCGCTCCTGCTGGTAGGAGCGGAGGGAGAGCGCGGTGGCACGCGCCAGCTCCTCCTCCTCCTCGCGCCGCGTGCTCTCCATGGAGCGCTGGATGGCCAGCACCATCTGCGCCTCCTCCTCCTCCGTCCCGGCGCCCTGCCCGCCCGACGCCGGCGTCCCGGCGCCCTCCCCATCGGCCGCGGCGGGGGGTTCGCCGCCGGCGCCCCGCTCCCCGCCGGGGACGTCGGCGGGCTGCGGTGCGGGCTCCCCGTCGCCGGCGGCCTCGCCGGGGCGCAGGGCCGCCAGCAGCTCCTTGATCTCCTCTGCGGGGAGGAGCGAGGGGTCGGCCGCCGGTCCCGGCTGCGGCGCGGGGGGCAACCGGGCGCCGGCGCAGGCCCCGCGCCACCGCAGGCCCCGCGCCACCGCCCCTCACCTATGTTGGAGCGCAAGCTGTCCGCCTCAGCGTCGCCATCATCACCGTCATCGCCGTTCCCGGTGTCGGCGTTGTCCAGCGGGTCGCAGCGCCGGGAGCGCGGCGGGTCCCGGCGACGGCGCGGGGGGAGCAGCTCCGCCAGCTCCGGCTGCAGGGAGGGAGCGGCAGGGCGTCGGCACCAGCACCGGCACCGTGGCACCCGCCGCCCAACGGCTCCAGTGCCGCACCTGGGGGTCCGGGGGGCTCCAGCGGACGCCGTCCAGGTCGATGACGCACTGGAAGCGGTTCTCCAGCTGCCGGAGGATGCTCTGCCCGCCCTCGTCCCGCAGGAAGCGGGCGACGCCGGGGAACCGCAGC
Organism: Pelecanus crispus; assembly: GCF_030463565.1. NCBI lineage: Eukaryota > Metazoa > Chordata > Aves > Pelecaniformes > Pelecanidae > Pelecanus > Pelecanus crispus. Next base: position 175,695,121 of record NC_134644.1, on the reverse strand, counting down.
ACCACCGGCTGCGAGCCCACGGTGCCCAGCAGGCTCTGCAGGAATTCGGCGGCCGCCCGGCACCGGCCCGTTTCCCCGCTCACCTGACGGCGAGAGCCGGGCCGTCAGGGCCCGTCCGCTGCGGCAGCACCGCGGCACCGGCGGCGAGACGCCGTGACAGGCAAGGGGGGGGGGCGGGAGCCGCAGGCACGGCCCCCTGCCCGCGGCTCACCCGAAAGCCAGCGACGTCCTCCCCTTCCAGCGGCACCAAGGAGACCTCGGGGATGCTGGCCAGCAGGTCCTGGTAGTGCCGCTGCAGGTAGCGCAGCGCTCCCGGCTCCGCCGGCACCAGCACCTCATCCTGCGGCGACCTCGCCGACGCCGCGTCCTCCGCGGCTTCACCCCCCCGAGGGAAGGCGGCCGACAGCTCCGCCGGCACCGGGCTCGATGCCCACGGCTCTGCCGCCTCCGGGCTGGCAGCGGCTGCGTTTGGTGGGGGAGCCGGGCCCGGTGAGGGGGCCGTGGCCGGCGGCGATGCCGTGGCTGGCGGGGAGTCCGTGTCCGGCGGCGATGCCGCGTCCGGCGCAGGGTCCACGGCTGTGTCCGGCGGCGATGCCGTGTCCGGCGCAGGGTCTGTGGCCGCGGCCATCGGCGATGCCGTGTCCGGCGAGGGGTCCGTGGCCGTGCCCGTCGGCGATGCCGTGTCCGGCGGGGGGTCCCCGTCCGTCAGCTCCAGGAAGGGGTAGTGGGGGGCGACGGCCAGCGCCGCGTCCTGCAGCCGGTGCGGCCTCTGCAGCACCCGCTCCGCCGCTGCGGGGGGAGAGGACGGGCAGCCGGCGGCCGAGCCGCATCCCCCACCGCCCCCCGCGCCGGCATCCCCGCTCACCCGCCGGCTCCTGGAAGGTGACGACGGCCGCCCGGCCGCCCGGCAGCACCCGCGCCGCCCGCACGCTGCCGCCGCCGCTGCGCCGGTTCTCGAAGTAGAGCTCCAGCAAGTCGCCGCTCAGCCCCGGCGCCTCGGCACGCACCAGCACGCTGGCGGTCTGCGGCAACCGCAGCAAGGCCAGCGCCGGCACCCGCTGCCGCGCCCGCTGCTCCGCCGCCGCGAACTCTGCCGGGACGGGCACCGCGGTGACGCCGGGGGGGCCCTGTGGCAGCCGCCCCCCGCCAGCGGACGGGGACCGGGAGCCCCTTCGGCCGCCCCGGCCACGCCGCCGGCGCTGTTGGTCGCCACCGGGCGTGGCGGGAGGGAACCGGGAGCACCGCCGCGGCGATTCGCCCCCCGGCAGGACCCCGGCACCCACCGTGCCCGGCTCAGCCGGCGCCGCCGGTCGCCCACAGCTGGGAACCGGGGCCACCGAGACGGACACCCCAAAAGCCGCCCCGGCGGTGCCGGTGCCGAGCGGCACCGCAGACCCCAGACCCCAAAAACCGCCCCGGTGATCCCGGCCCCCGAACGGCACCGCAGACCCCACACCCCAAATCACCACGCCGGGGGTCCCGGCTGCCGAGTGGCACCACAGACCCCAGACCCCAAAACACCGCCCTGGTGATCCCAGCCCCCGAACGGCACCGCAGACCCCAGACCCCAAATCACCGTCCTGGGGGTCCCAGCCGCTGAGCAGCCCCCCAGACCCCAGACCCCCAAATCACCGCCCCAGCAGCCCCAGCCCCCAAGCAGCCCCACAGACCCCAGACCCCCAAATCACCGCCCTGGTGACCCTGGCCCCCGAACGGCGCCGCAGACCCCAGACCCCAAATCACCGCCATGGGGGTCCCAGCCACTGAGCAGCCCCACAGACCCCAGACCCCAAATCACTGCCCCAGAGACCCCGGCCCCCAAGCAGCCCCACAGACCCCAGACCCCAAATCACCGCCATGGGGGTCCCAGCCACTGAGCAGCCCTGCAGACCCCAGACCCCAAACCACCGCCCTGGTGACCCCGGCCCCCAAGCAGCCCCACAGACCCCAGACCCCAAATCACCAAACTGGTGATCCCAGCCCCCAAACGGCACCGCAGACCCCAGACCCCAAATCACCGCCATGGGGGTCCCAGCCGCTGAGCAGCCCCCCCAGACCCCAGACCCCAAATCACCGCCCTGGTGACCCTGGCCCCCAAGCAGCCCCACAGACCCCAGACCCCAAATCACCGCCATGGGGGGTCGCAGCTGCTGAGCAGCCCCACAGACCCCAGACCCCAAATCACTGCCCCAGAGACCCCGGCCCCCAAGCAGCCCCACAGACCCCACACCCCAAATCACTGTCCCAGGGGTCCCAGCCCCCAAGCAGCCCCGCAGACCCCACACCCCAAATCACCGCCCCGGCGACCCCCGCTGCCGAGCGTGACCGCAGCGAGGGGAGCGCGGTGCAACCCCAACCCCGGGGACCCCCCCCAGCCCCGCGCCCACCTTGGGGGTCGATGGGGTCCCGCAGGTGCAGCAGCGCGCAGCCGGGCGCGGGGCCGCGGCTGAGGCCGAAGGAGCCGTGGCTGCACCCCAGCACCGGCGCCAGCAGCGGCTCCAGCAGCTCGGGGGGGGGCTGGGGGCCCAGCCCCTGCAGCAGCAGGCGGTGGGGGTCCCAGGGGGGGGCCGGGCGCACCCCCAGCTCGGCGCCCGCCAGCCGGTGCCCGCCGCGGGCCAGGACGTTCTGGGCGTCTGCGGGGGGACGGGACGGGTGTCACGGGGTGGGGGGCAGCGCCCGAACCCCCCCCACGCCCGGCCCCACAGCCGGGACCCCCTGGGGGGCACAGCCCCGCTCACCAGTGCACCCAGTGGGGCTGGGGACCCTCCCCACCCCACCCCAGTGCTCCCAGTGGGGCTGGGGAGCCCCCACACCCCATCCCAGTGCTCCCAGTGGGGATTGGAGACCCCCCCCACCCCATCCCAGTGCTCCCAGTGGGGATTGGAGACCCCCACACCCCCATCCCAGTGCTCCCAGTGGGGATTGGAGACCCCCCCACCCCATCCCAGTGCTCCCAGTGGGGACTGGGGACCCCCCACCCCATCCCAGTGCTCCCAGTGGGGATTGGGGACCCCCGCACCCCATCCCAGTGCTCCCAGTGAGGACTGGGGACCCCCACACCCCATCCCAGTGCTCCCAGTGGGGACTGGGGACCCCCACCCCACCCCAGTGCTCCCAGTGGGGATTGGGGACCCCCGCACCCCATCCCAGTGCTCCCAGTGGGGACTGGGGACCCCCGCACCCCATCCCAGTGCTCCCAGTGGGGCTGGGGAGCCCCCACACCCCATCCCAGTGCTCCCAGTGGGGATTGGGGACCCCCGCACCCCATCCCAGTGCTCCCAGTGGGGCTGGGGAGCCCCCACACCCCATCCCAGTGCTCCCAGTGGGGATTGGAGACCCCCCCACCCCACCCCAGTGCTCCCAGTGGGGACTGGGGACCCCCCCACCCCATCCCAGTGCTCCCAGTGGGGCTGGGGAGCCCCCCACCCCATCCCAGTGCTCCCAGTGGGGATTGGAGACCCCCCCACCCCATCCCAGTGCTCCCAGTGGGGATTGGGGACCCCCCCACCCCATCCCAGTGCTCCCAGTGGGGATTGGGGACCCCCGCACCCCACCCCAGTGCTCCCAGTGGGGACTGGGGACCCCCCCACCCCATCCCAGTGCTCCCAGTGGGGCTGGGGAGCCCCCCACCCCATCCCAGTGCTCCCAGTGGGGATTGGAGACCCCCCCACCCCATCCCAGTGCTCCCAGTGGGGCTGGGGAGCCCCCCACCCCATCCCAGTGCTCCCAGTGGGGACTGGGGACCCCCCCACCCCATCCCAGTGCTCCCAGTGGGGATTGGGGACCCCCGCACCCCATCCCAGTGCTCCCAGTGAGGACTGGGGACCCCCCACACCCCATCCCAGTGCTCCTAGTGGGGACTGGGGACCCCCCACCCCACCCCAGTGCTCCCAGTGGGGATTGGGGACCCCCGCACCCCATCCCAGTGCTCCCAGTGGGGACTGGGGACCCCCGCACCCCATCCCAGTGCTCCCAGTGGGGCTGGGGAGCCCCCACACCCCATCCCAGTGCTCCCAGTGGGGATTGGGGACCCCCGCACCCCATCCCAGTGCTCCCAGTGGGGCTGGGGAGCCCCCACACCCCATCCCAGTGCTCCCAGTGGGGATTGGAGACCCCCCCACCCCACCCCAGTGCTCCCAGTGGGGCTGGGGAGCCCCCACACCCCATCCCAGTGCTCCCAGTGGGGACTGGGGACCCCCGCACCCCATCCCAGTGCTCCCAGTGGGGCTGGGGAGCCCCCCACCCCATCCCAGTGCTCCCAGTGGGGATTGGAGACCCCCCGCACCCCACCCCAGCGCTCCCAGTGGGGCTGGGGACCCCCCCCACCCCACCCCAGTGCTCCCAGTGGGGCTGGGGAGCCCCCCACACCCCATCCCAGTGCTCCCAGTGGGGACTGGGGACCCCCGCACCCCATCCCAGTGCTCCCAGTGGGGATTGGAGACCCCCCCACCCCACCCCAGTGCTCCCAGTGGGGATTGGAGACCCCCCCCACCCCATCCCAGTGCTCCCAGTGGGGACTGGGGAGCCCCCACACCCCATCCCAGTGCTCCCAGTGGGGACTGGGGACCTCCCCACCCCACCCCAGTGCTCCCAGTGGGGACTGGGGACCCCCCGCACCCCATCCCAGTGCTCCCAGTGAGGACTGGGGACCCCCCCACCCCAACCCAGTGCTCCCAGTGGGGATTGGAGACCCCCCCACCCCATCCCAGTGCTCCCAGTGGGGATTGGGGACCCCCGCACCCCATCCCAGTGCTCCCAGTGGGGCTGGGGAGCCCCCGCACCCCATCCCAGTGCTCCCAGTGGGGATTGGAGACCCCCCCACCCCATCCCAGTGCTCCCAGTGGGGACTGGGGACCCCCCCACCCCATCCCAGTGCTCCCAGTGGGGCTGGGGAGCCCCCCACCCCATCCCAGTGCTCCCAGTGGGGATTGGGGACCCCCGCACCCCATCCCAGTGCTCCCAGTGGGGATTGGGGACCCCCCGCACCCCACCCCAGTGCTCCCAGTGGGGCTGGGGAGCCCCCACACCCCATCCCAGTGCTCCCAGTGGGGCTGGGGAGCCCCCCACACCCCATCCCAGTGCTCCCAGTGGGGACTGGGGACCTCCCCACCCCACCCCAGTGCTCCCAGTGGGGACTGGGGACCCCCGCACCCCATCCCAGTGCTCCCAGTGAGGACTGGGGACCCCCCCCACCCCAACCCAGTGCTCCCAGTGGGGATTGGAGACCCCCACACCCCATCCCAGTGCTCCCAGTGGGGATTGGGGACCCCCGCACCCCATCCCAGTGCTCCCAGTGGGGCTGGGGAGCCCCCGCACCCCATCCCAGTGCTCCCAGTGGGGATTGGAGACCCCCCCCACCCCATCCCAGTGCTCCCAGTGGGGATTGGAGACCCCCACACCCCATCCCAGTGCTCCCAGTGGGGACTGGGGACCTCCCCACCCCACCCCAGTGCTCCCAGTGGGGACTGGGGACCCCCGCACCCCATCCCAGTGCTCCCAGTGGGGATTGGAGACCCCCCCACCCCATCCCAGTGCTCCCAGTGGGGACTGGGGAGCCCCCACACCCCATCCCAGTGCTCCCAGTGGGGACTGGGGACCCCCCCCACCCCATCCCAGTGCTCCCAGTGAGGACTGGGGACCCCCCCACCCCATCCCAGTGCTCCCAGTGGGGATTGGAGACCCCCACACCCCATCCCAGTGCTCCCAGTGGGGATTGGGGACCCCCCCACCCCATCCCAGTGCTCCCAGTGGGGATTGGAGACCCCCCCACCCCATCCCAGTGCTCCCAGTGGGGACTGGGGACCCCCGCACCCCATCCCAGTGCTCCCAGTGGGGACTGGGGACCCCCCCACCCCATCCCAGTGCTCCCAGTGGGGACTGGGGAGCCCCCACACCCCATCCCAGTGCTCCCAGTGGGGACTGGGGACCCCCCGCACCCCACCCCAGTGCTCCCAGTGAGGACTGGGGACCCCCGCACCCCACCCCAGTGCTCCCAGTGGGGCTGGGGAGCCCCCACACCCCATCCCAGTGCTCCCAGTGGGGATTGGGGACCCCCGCACCCCATCCCAGTGCTCCCAGTGGGGCTGGGGAGCCCCCACACCCCATCCCAGTGCTCCCAGTGGGGACTGGGGACCCCCCGCACCCCATCCCAGTGCTCCCAGTGGGGCTGGGGAGCCCCCACACCCCATCCCAGTGCTCCCAGTGGGGATTGGGGACCCCCCACCCCACCCCAAGTGCTCCCAGTGGGGATTGGGGACCCCCGCACCCCATCCCAGTGCTCCCAGTGGGGACTGGGGACCCCCGCACCCCATCCCAGTGCTCCCAGTGGGGCTGGGGAGCCCCCACACCCCATCCCAGTGCTCCCAGTGGGGATTGGGGACCCCCCCCACCCCACCCCAGTGCTCCCAGTGGGGACTGGGGACCCCCCGCACCCCACCCCCAGTGCTCCCAGTGGGGACTGGGGACCCTCCCCACCCCAGTGCTCCCAGTGGGGCTGGGACCCCCCCCCCCCCACCCCAGTGCTCCCAGTGGCCGCCCCCCCCGCGCTCACCCTGGGGGCTCTCGAAGGTGAGGAAGAGGAGCCCCCCGAGGCGCTGGCAGCCCCGCACCGGGCCCCCCCCCCGAGCGGCGCCGGCTCTCGAAGTAGAGGACCACCAGCTCCTCGGGGGTGCCGGGGGGGACCCCCCCCCACCTCCAGCACCCCCGCCGCCATCCTGCCGGCCACACGCGTGTCAGGGGGGGCGCGGGGACCCCCCTCCGCCTGCCCCCCCACAGGGACCCCCCTCCACCTCCCCCCACGGAGACCCCCTCCGCCTCCCCCCTCACAGGGACCCCCCTCCGCCTGCCCCCCCACAGGGACCCCTCCGCCTGCCCCTGCGGGGACCCCTCCACCTCCCCCCCCGCGGGGACCCCTCCGCCTGCCCCCCCGCGGGGACCCCTCCACCTCCCCCCCCGCGGGGACCCCTCCGCCTCCCCCCCCGCGGGGACCCCTCCGCCTGCCCCCCCGCGGGGACCCCTCCGCCTCCCCCCCCGCGGGGACCCCCCTCCGCCTGCCCCCGCCCCCCCCAGCTGCAGCACCCCCAATGAGGGGGTGCTCCCCCCCCCGGGACCAAAGACCCCCCCCCATGACCAAGGACCACCCCCCCCGGGATCAAAGACCCCCCCCCGGGACCAAGGACCCCCCCCCCACCCCTCCCCACGCCCCCCCGGCTGCAAAACCCCCAATGAGGGGGTGCTCCCCCCCCCCCGAGACCAAGGGCCCCCCCGTCGGACCAAAGACCCCCCCCCGCCAGCCCACCCCACGCCCCCCCGGCTGCAGCACCCCCAATGAGGGGGTCCCGTGCCACCCCCCGGGACCAAGGACCGCCCCCCCCGCCTGGGACCAACGACCCCCCCCAGGACCACAGAGCCCCCCCCTGGGACCACAGACCCCCCCCGGGACCAAGGACCCCCCCCCCACCCCTCCCCATGCCCCCCCGGCTGCAGCACCCCCAATGAGGGGGTCCCGTCCCCCCCCCGGGACCAGGGACCCCTCCCCCCGGCACCAGGGACCCTCCCCGGGACCAAGGAACCCCCCCCCACGGGACCAGGGACCCCCCCCGGGACCAAGGACCCCCCCCGCCACCCCACCCCCCACGCCCCCCGGCTGCAGCACCCCCAATGAGGGGGTCCCGTGCCACCCCCCGGGACCAAGGACCGCCCCCCCGGGACCACAGACCCCCCCCGGGACCAAGGACCCCCCCCCCCGCACCAGGGACCCCCCCCTCGGGACCAAGGACACCCCCCCCCCCGGCACCAGGGACCCCCCCCGGCACCAGGGACCCCCCCCCCGGGACCAAGGACCCCCCCCCCCGGCACCAGGGACCCCCCCCGGCACCACGGACCCCCCCCTCGGGACCACAGACCCCCCCCCCCGGCACCAGGGACCTCCCCCCGGGACCAAGGACCCCCCCCCCCCGGCACCAGGGACCCCCCCCCTCGGGACCACAGACCCCCCCCCCCCGGCACCAGGGACCCCCCCCCCCCCCGCACCAGGGACCCCCCCCCTCGGGACCAAGGACCCCCCCCCCCGGCACCACGGACCCCCCCTGGGACTAAGGACCCCCCCCCGCACCAGGGACCCCCCCCGGCACCAGGGACCCCCCCCTCGGGACCAAGGACCCCCCCCCCCGGCACCAGGAACACCCCCCTCGGGACCACAGACCCCCCCCGGGACCAAGGACCCCCCCCCCGCACCAGGGACCCCCCCCCTCGGGACCAAGGACACCCCCCCCCCGGCACCAGGGACCCCCCCCCGGCACCACGGACCCCCCCCCTCGGGACCAAGGACCCCCCCCCCCCCCGGGCACCAGGGACCTCCCCCCGGGACCAAGGACCCCCCCCCCCCGGCACCAGGGACCCCCCCCCTCGGGACCACAGACCCCCCCCCCCCGGCACCAGGGACCCCCCCCCCCGCACCAGGGACCCCCCCCTCGGGACCAAGGACCCCCCCCCCCCGGCACCACGGACCCCCCCTGGGACTAAGGACCCCCCCCCCGCACCAGGGACCCCCCCCGGCACCAGGGACCCCCCCCTCGGGACCAAGGACCCCCCCCCCGGCACCAGGAACACCCCCCTCGGGACCACAGACCCCCCCCGGGACCAAGGACCCCCCCCCCGCACCAGGGACCCCCCCGGGACTAAGGAACCCCCCCCCACCGCACCAGGGCCCCCCCCGTGCCCCCTCGCCCGCCCCGGGGTCCCCTCCGGCCCCACAGCCCCGGGGGGGCCCCCCCAAGCCCCCCCCCGCCCCCCCCCCCTTACCCGCACCGGACGCCGAAACGAAACCGAAAGGGGCGGGAACGGGAAGTGCGGGGGGGCGTGGCCTCGCGGGGACCCGCCCAGGCCCCGCCCCTCCGCGCTAGGCCACGCCCCTGGGCGCAGGCCCCGCCCTTCCGCCTTAGGCCCCGCCCCGGCGCTTGGGAGTGGGCGGGGCGAAGCGGCCCGGGCCCCGCCTCACGGCCCCGCCCCTCTCCCGCGGGCCCCGCCCTTTGAGGGGCGGAGCGGACCGCAGGCCCGCGCCCCCTTGCGGGAAGCCGCGCCCCTTTCCGGAAGTCCCGCCCCTTGCCGGAAGTCTCAGTCCTTACCGGAAGTTCCGGTCCTTCCCGGAAGTGCCGGCCCGCCCAGCGGCCCTGGCTGCGGCGGGGGGATAAAGCCGGGCCCTGCGCTGGTTCTGAGTGGGGCGGGGTGGGGTTTTGTGTTCCCGGGACCCCCCTGCGGCCCCCTGCGGCCCCGGTTTGGCACGGCAATGGCGCTGGGAGCGCCCTGTGGGGGAGCTGCGGCTCGCTGCGGCCTCTGGCAGCCAAGGGCCTCCGCTCCCCCGCTCTGCCAGGGGCACAGGTTTGTTTTGTCCCTAGCAGCTGGCACAGAGCTGCGGTTTGGGTTCAGTAGGAGAACAATGCTGATCACACAGCGATGGTTGAGTTGTTGCTGAGCAGCGCTGACACCAGGCAAGGGCCTCTCAGCTCCCCCGCTCTGCCGGGGGCACAGGTTCGCTTTGTCCCTAGCAGCTGGCACAGCTGCGGTTTGGGTTTGGGATGAGGATAATGCTGATCACACGCCGATGGTCGAGTTGTTGCTGAGCAGCGCTGACACCGGGCAAGGGCCTCAGCTCCCCTGCCCTGCTGGGGGCACAGCTTCGTTTTGTCCCTAGCAGCAGGCACAGAGCTCTGTTTGGGTTTGGGATGAGAACAATGCTGATCACACAGCGATGGTTGGGTTATTGCTGAGCAGCGCTGACACCAGGCAAGGGCTTCCCAGCTTCCCCTGCTCTGCTGGCGGCACGAGTTCATTTTCTCCCTAGCAGTGGGCACAGAGCTGCGGTTTGGGTTTAGGGTGAGAGTCATGCTGGCAACACCCTGATGGCTGAGTTGTTGTGAGCAGCGCTGACACCAGCCAAGGGCCTCAGCTCCCCTGCTCTGCTGGGGGCACAGGTTTGCTTTGTCCCTAGCAGCAGGCACAGCTGTGTTTGGGTTTAGAATGAGAGTGGCACTGATCACACGCCGATGGTTGAGTTGTTGTGAGCAGCGCTGACACCAGCCAAGGGCCTCAGCTCCCCTGCTCTGCTGGGGGCACGAGTTCATTTTCTCCCTAGTAGCGGGCGCAGCTGTGGTTTGGATTTAGGGTGAGAGTCATGCTGGTAGCACGCTGATGGTTGAGTTGTTGTGAGCAGCGCTGACACCAGGCAAGGGCCTCTCAGCTCCCCTGCTCTGCCGGGGGCACGAGTTCATTTTCTCCCTAGCAGCAGGCACAGCTGTGGTTTGGATTTAGGATGAGGGTAACGCTGATCACACACTGATGGTTGAGTTGTTGCTCAGTGCTGCTTATGCCAGGCAAGGACTTTCCAGCTTCCCCTGCTCTGCCAGGGGCACAAGTTAATTTTGTCCCTAGCAGCAGGCACAGCTGTGGTTTGGGTTTGGGATGAGGATAACGCTGATCACACAGCGATGGTTGAGTTGTTGTGAGCAGCGCTGACACCGGGCAAGGGCCTCTCAGCTCCCCTGCTCTGCCGGGGGCATGAGTTAATTTTCTTCCCAGCAGCAGGCACAGTGCTGTGGTTTGGATTTAGTATGAGGATAACGCTGATCACACGCTGATGGTTCAGTTGTTGCTCAGTGCTGCTCATGCCAGGCAAGGACTTCTCAGCTTCCCCCTGCTCTGCCAGGGGCACAAGGAGCTGGGAGGGGGCACAGCCAGAACAGTTGATCCCAACTGCCCCAAGGGGCCATTCCATACCATCCGGCGTCATGGGCAGTATAGAAACTGGGGGGGTTGGCCGGGAGCAGCGATCGCTGCTGGGAACTGGCTGGGCATCGGTCGGTGGGTGGGGAGCAATCGCATTGGGCAGCACTTGCTGTGTATACTATTATTGCTATTATTTTTTTACTATTACCATTACCCATTTTAACTTTATTTCAATTATTAGCCTGTTCTTCTCTCCCCCCAGGAGTGTTTCTCACTCCCACTCCTCCGATTCTCTCCCCCATCCCACCGGGGCAGGGGCAGCGAGCGGCTGCGTGGTGCTGAGCTGCTGGGGCTGAGCCCCACCAGTCCTTTTTGGCGCCCAGCGCGGGGCCCGGAGGGTTTGAGATAACGGCGGCTTACCCAGAGCGTGTCAAGGAATCCGCTAACAGCTGCCGTCGCAATAGAAGTTCATCTGCTCTGCGCCGTGCTCCTTTTTTTGCTGCAGACGTTAAAGCCTGGCGTTGTTTTCCGCAGTTTGCTGGGCTCTGCGGTGACCAGGGCTGTTTTGCCTGGGAGCTTTGTTACGGAGCGCTGGCCTTGAGCACTGTTGGGTGTCTGGGGCTTGCGCTGAAGCCGTCACTGTGCTTGGGGTGCCACCTCATGGGGAGAATTAACAATCGCGCCTCTTCCTCTGGAGGTTTGATGTGGAGGAAGCAGAGTGGCACCTTCGCTACCTTCTTCTATGAGTTTCCTCCTTCATCACAACAACTTTTCAGTCTCCTGAACATCCCTGGGCAGTTAAGATGCTTCTGTTGGTATTTCTTGGGAATGTTGCTTCGGTGGGCAGGTCCGGGTGGAGCTGCTCCCCGCCATTCCCATCCCAAAGGTGGCTCATGAAAGCAGCGGAGGTCCCGATTATGGGGTGTTGGGCTCTTCTCCCAAGGAACAGCGATGGGACGAGAGGAGATGGGCTCAAGCTGCGCCAGGGGAGGTTTAGGTTGGATATTGGGAGAAATTTCTTCACGGAAGGAGTGGTCAAGCGTTGGAGCAGGCTGCCCAGAGAGGTGGGGGAGTCCCCAGCCCTGGAGGGTTCAAAAACGGGCAGAGGTGGCACTGGGGGCCATGGTTTAGTGGGCATGGGGGTGTTGGGGTGATGGTTGGGCTGATGATCTTAGAGATCCTTTCCAACCTCAGTGATTCCTGGTTTTACTTTCATTAAGATTAATCCAGCCACCAAGCCAGAAACAATTGAAATTAATTCCTCTCCCCTGAACTGGTTTAGTGGTGGCCTTGGCAGCGTTGGGTTGACGGTTGGACTGGGTGATCTTCAAGGTCTTTTCCAATCTTAATGAGTCCTGGTTTTACTTTAATTAAGAATTAATGCAGCCACCAAGGCAGGAAATGTGAAATTATGACTCTGCCCTTAATTGTTGAGTGGTGGACTTGGCAGTGTTGGGTTGATGGTTGGGCTGATGATCTTAGAGATCCTTCCCAACCTTAGTGATTCCTGGTTTTACTTTCATTAAAAATAATCCAGCCACCAAGCCAGGAAACATGGAATTATGACTCTGCCCTTCGTTGGTTGAGTGGGTGGCCTTGGCAGCGTTGGGTCAATGGTTGGACTGGGTGATCTTCAAGCTCTTCTCCAACCTCAACCATTCGACGATCCTGTGATCCTAGCATCGCCAAGTCCACCACTAAAGCAATCCAGGGGAGAGCATCGAGCGACACAGCGGGCTGTTAAAGCCTGCCCTGAGGGCAGTGGGTGCTGGGGCGGTCGCCCATCGGGGTCCGCATTTAGCACAGGCCAGCTGGCTAGCCAGCAGCGGGGGGCTGCCGGTCCAGCTGGCCCTGCCCGGCCAGCGCTTTTACGTGCCACAGGAGGCGAAGCCCCCGTAGCGCGCGTAAAAAAAAATACGCCGGGGAAGAGCGTCTGGGTTTACTCCCCCCTCGGGCAAAGGCGAAGAGTTTGTCCTAGAATTTACGGAACACGTGAAATGAAAGCCGGATCACAAGTAAAGCAGAGTGTGAGGAATTAAATGCCCGTGCTTCGTCAACGATCTCAATGCCGCCTTCCTGCAAGGCTTAGCGCCGACTCGGAACGCAGCTGATGCAGGAAATCCGTCGCCTCGCGCTCCCGCAGAGTAATCCGCCTCGGTCAAGGCTTAGGTGGTGACGCCGCGGGGATTAGGGCGCGTAATCCCGCTGAGCGGTGAGCCTCCGCGGCCGGAATTGGCTGGAACCAGGACCCCCCGGCCATACCCCGTCGCCTTGCCCCGCGGCGGGGGGTTCTGGTCGGTTTGGCGTCTGCGGCGCGCGCTCCGCAGGGCCGCTTCCGCTCAAGGGCGCGCGGAGGGGTGGGGGTGCCCGGCGGGGGATGCGATTTGGGGGGAAGATAGCCCATGAACCCAGCTGTACGCCGTTAATTGCTAGATTTTCCTTATATATTTATATATCCATGTATTTATATTATAGAATTGCTGTCTGGCGTCCCTTTTACGGCTGCTCTGTGCCACGTCGGTGGGATTGCGGTCGCTCTGTGCCACGTCGGTGGGGGATTGCGGCACGAACCGCCCGGATTAACGAAGGCTGCGATGAAGCTAACGAACTGCGGTGAGACGGAGCGCAGTGCGGCGGAGCGGGAAGCGGCTCCGGCGTGCTCCGGCCCAACGCTGCGCGCGCCCTTGCCGCTCTGAAGGGCTGCGCTGGCGGCCGGAGCCCGGAGCCCTGGGCTGACCGAGCTCAGCGGACATCTTAGGGGAGCGGGCCGCGGGCGAAGGGAACGGCGTCTGCGCGGGTCTATCGGGAGAGGGAAAGTGGTGCTGGTTAATTGGGGTGTGCGGGGAAGTGCAGGACCCGAGCATGACCTAGGTGGTGGGGGATAAGGGGGGAGCCCTGTCCGGGTTTGGGCTGGGATAGAGCTAATTTTGTCCCTAGCAGCTGGCACAGCTGTGGTTTGGGTTTGGGATGAGGATAACGCTGATCACACAGCGATGGTTGAGTTGTTGCTGAGCAGCGCTGACGCCAGGCAAGGGGCCTCTCAGCTCCCCTGCTCTGCCAGGGGCACGAGTTCATTTTGTCCCTAGCAGCTGGCACAGCTGTGGTTTGGATTTAGGATGAGGATAACACTGATCACACAGCGATGGTTGAGTTGTTGCTGAGCAGCGCTGACACCAGGCAAGGGCTTCTCAGCTCCCCTGCTCTGCCGGGGGCATGAGTTAATTTTCTTCCCCAGCAGGCACAGTGCTGTGGTTTGGATTTAGGATGAGGATAACGCTGATCACACGCTGATGGTTCAGTTGTTGCTCAGTGCTGCTCATGCCAGGCAAGGACTTCTCAGCTTCCCCTGCTCTGCCAGGGGCACAAGGAGCTGGGAGGGGGCACAGCCAGGAGAGCTGACCCCAACTGCCCCAAGGGCCATTCCATACCATCCGGCGTCATGGGCAGTATGGAAACTGGGGGGGTTGGCCGGGGAGCAGCGATCGCTGCTGGGAACTGGCTGGGCATCGGTCGGCGGGTGGGGAGCGATGGCATTGGGCATCGCTTGCTGTGTATGCTATTATTATCATTATATTTTCACTATTATCGTTACCATTTTGCATTATTTCAGTCACGAGCCCGTTCTCACCTCACCCACCCTCCTCCGGTCTCCCCCACCCGCGGGCGCAGGGGCGGCGAGGGCTGCGCCGCTGGCGGGGGTCAGCCAGGCCCCGCTGGGGCTGGGGGCTGGCCACGCCCCCTCCGCAGGCCACGCCCCTCACGCGGGCCACGCCCACGAAGGGTGGGGTAGACTGCAGCCCTGCCACCTTGTCTGAAGCCACGCCCCTCCCTCAGGCCACGCCCACTAAGAGCAGAGTGTATCTCAGCCCCTGACCCCTTGCTGGAAGCCACGCCCCCTCCCACAGGCCACGCCCACAGAGGGCGGAGTGTATCTCAGCCCCGCCCCCTTGCTCGAAACCACGCCCCCTCCCGCAGGCCCGGCCTGTCGAGGGCGGAGCGTAACTGAACCCAGCACTGCCTTGCTCGAAGCCACGCCCCCTTCCTCAGGCCACGCCTGCTGAGGGCGGAGCGTGTTTCAGCCCTCTGACCCCTTGCTCGAAGCCACGCCCCCTGCCCCAGGCCACGCCCACTAAGAACAGAGCGTATCTGAACCCTGCTTCCCCTTGCTGTAAGCCACGCCCCCCTCCCACAGGCCACGCCCACTGAAGGCAGAGCCTATGTCAGGCCTGTGTCCCCTGGCTCGAAGCCACGCCCCTCCCTCAGGCCACGCCCACTGAGGGCGGAGCGTATCTCACCCTTGCACCCCCTTGCTTGAAGCCACGCCCCCTCCTTCAGACCCCGCCCACTAAGGGCGGAGCATATCTGAAACCCCCACCCCGTTGCTCGAAGCCACGCCCCCTCCCGCAGGCCCCGCCCATCCAGGGCGGAGCGTATCACAGCCCTCTGACCCCTTGCTCCAAGCCACGCCCCCCCCGCAGGCCACGCCCTCTAAGGGCTGAGCATATCCGAACCCAGCACTGCCTTGCTGGAAGCCACGCCCCCTCCCGCAGGCCACGCCCACCGAGGGCGGAGCATATCTGAACCCTCCGCCCCTTGCTCCAAGCCACGCCCCCCTCCGCAGGCCCCGCCCACCCAGGGTGGAGCATATCTGAACCCTGCGTCCCCTTGCTGGAAGCCACGCCCCCTGCCTCAGGCCACGCCCACTGAGGACGGAGCATATCTGAACCCAACGCCCCCTTTTCGAAGCCACGCCCCCTGCCTCAGTCCACGCCCACCGAGGGCGGAGCATATCTGAACCCTCCGCCCCTTGCTCCAAGCCACGCCCCCTCCCGCAGGCCACGCCCACCGAGGGCGGAGCGTATCTCAGCCCTGCACGCCTTTGCTCCAAGCCACGCCCCTCCCTCAGGCCACGCCCACGGAGGGCGGAGCGTATCTCAGCCCTGCGTCCCCTTGCTGGAAGCCCCGCCCCCCGGAAGCCCCGCCCCGCCCCGCAGCCCCGCCCCCGGAGCGGAGCCAGCGCTGCCGCACGCCCGGGCGCGGTGAGCGGGGCCGCGGGGGGGGGGGGGGGGGGGGGCACGGGCCGGGGGCAGCGGGGGGGGGGGGCGGGGGGGGTTGCGATGTGTTTGGGGGGCACGGAGACCCCGGCGCCGCCCCCCCCCCCCAGCGCGGTGCCCCCCCCCGGCCCGGGGCCGCGCAGGGATTAGCGTGGCGCTGCCCGAAATAGGCCGCGGCGGGGCCAAGCCGCTTACGGGGGCGGGGGGGGGCGGGGGGGCCCGGGCCTGCTGCGTCTGCCCCTGCCCCCCGCTGCGTGGGTGCCCCCCGTGCTGCGTGCCCCCTGCGTGCCCCCCATATGGGGTGCGCCCCACACCCTGTGCCCCCCTGCTGCGTGCCCCCCATGCTGCTTGGGTGCCCCCCCCCCCGTGCTGCGTGCCCCCCGTGCTGCGTGCCCCCCATGCAGTGTGCCCCCTGCGTGCCCCCCATATGGGGTGTGCCCCACACCCCGTGCCCCCCTGCTGCGTGGGTGCCCCCCCGTGCTGCATGGCCCCCATGCAATGTGCCCCCCATGCTGCGTGCCCCCCATGCGTGCCCCCCCTGCTGCGTGGGTGCCCCCCCTGTGCTCCATGCCCCCCATGCAGCGTGCCCCCCATGCAGCGTGCCCCTGTGCTGCATGACCCCCATGCCGCATGCACCCTGTGCCCCCCATGCAGCATGACCCCCGTGCTGCGTGCCCCCCATGCTGCGTGCCCCCCCATGCAGCGTGCCCCTGTGCTGCGTGCCCCCCATGCTGCGTGCCCCCCATGCTGCGTGCCCCCCCATGCAGCGTGCCCCTGTGCTGCGTGCCCCCCATGCTGCGTGCCCCCCATGCTGCGTGCCCCCCCATGCAGCGTGCCCCTGTGCTGCGTGCCCCCCATGCTGCGTGCCCCCCATGCAGCGTGCCCCCCATGCAGCGTGCCCCTGTGCTGCGTGCCCCCCATGCTCCATGCCCCCCATGCAGCGTGCCCCCCATGCAGCGTGCCCCTGTGCTGCATGACCCCCATGCCGCATGCACCCTGTGCCCCCCATGCAGCATGACCCCCATGCTGCGTGCCCCCCATGCTCCATGCCCCCCATGCAGCGTGCAACCCATGCTGCATGCCCCCCATGCTCCATGCCCCCCATGCAGCGTGCAACCCATGCTGCATGCCCCCCATGCTCCATGCCCCCCATGCAGCGTGCCCCCTATGCTGCATGCCCCCCATGCTCCATGACGCCCACGCAGCGTGCCCCCCATGCAGCGTGCCCCTGTGCTGCATGCCCCCCATGCTGCGTGCCCCCCATGCTGCGTGCCCCCCCCAGCGTGCCCCCCCTGCAGCGTGCCCCCCATGCTGCATGCCCCCCCCGCAGCGTGCCCCCTGCGTGCCCCCCATATGGGGCGCGCCCCACCCCCTGTGCCCCCCACGCCGCGTGCCCCCCGCTGCGGCGTGCTGCCCCATGCACCCTCCGCGGCGCTGCCCGCCGTGGGGTCCCGGCCCCCCCCACCAAAGGCCTTGCCGGTGCCGGTGGCCCCGTGCCGAGGTGGGGGGCACGCGCCCGCAGCCGCGGTGCCGCAGGGCTCCCCCCGCCCCGGTCCCTCCCCGGGGCTCGTGGCACCGGGCCGCGGCGTCACGCGGGCGGCCGGCTTGGCTTGCGCCACACCGGCTTGGCTTGCGCCGTCACTTGGCCGGCCGCCGGCTGCGGGAGGCCCCGTGCCCGGTGCTGCCGGGGCTTCGCTGCGGCACCGGCCCCGGCGCATCCCGCCTGCCGCGGCGCGGGGTTGCGCAGCGTTGGCCGGGGGCTCTGCCCGCCGGCCGCCAGCCCTGCGGGCACCCGCCCGTCCCCGCTGCGTGCCAGGCCGCGGCGCGGCGGCACCGGCGGCCGGTTAGCGCCGCGCAGGGCTGCAGCCGGAGCCGCCGGCTCCCGCAGCTGCCTGGTTTTGTAATCCCGGGCTCCACGCAGAATCGGCGTCCGCCGGCGGCTGGACCCGGAGCGGAGGCGTCGCCGGTGCCTGCGGCAAACCCTCACCGCCGCAGCCCCGCTCGCCGGACGAGCCACCGGAGGTAGGGCCGTGGCACCGCCGCCGGCACCGCTCCTTCGCCGGCGGTCGCCTCTGGCGAGGGCAGCCCACGCCGGTGGCGGCTGCCGGCTGGCGTTGGACCCCGGTGCTCCGGTAGCGGGGCCGGTGGGGCGCCGGTGGTGCCGGCGGTGCCGGGGGGGAGGCGGCGGCCGAAAGCGGGGCAGGGAGCGATGCTGGTGACCGCGGGCACCGGGGCAGCACCGGGGTCGCCGCCGCCGCGGTCGTAGCCGAGGCCTCCCCAAAGGGCCCGGGGCAGCCGTGGGGGGCATCGCCATGGCAACGGCCCCGCCGCCATCTTGTGCGGGCCTGGGGAGCGACCGGACCGGGGGGACCCCCCCCCCCCATTGCAACCGCGGGGCCGCACCGCGGCCGGGACCCCCAAACCGTGGGGGCTGCACCGGGTCGGGGACCCCCAGAAGAGCCTGGGCGCGGGGGGGCGGGGGGGGAAGGGGCCGCGGCGGGTGGGGGGCGCCGGCGGTGGGGGCCGCCGTCCGCCGCCCCTGACCGCGCTTCTCCCTCCTCCCCGCAGCGGCGCGGCGGCGGCAGCCGGCGGCGGGAAGATGTCGCACGAGAAGAGCTTCTTGGTGACGGGCGAGGGCTTCCCGGGGCAGCAGCCCACCGCCCCCCCGGCCTACGCGCAGCCCCCCTACCCCGCCGGCCCCTACCCCCAGCCCCAATTCGCCCCGGCGCCCTACAACCAGCCGGGCTTCCCGCAGGGGCCGGGGCCGTACCCCGCCGGCGGGCTGTACCCCCCGGGGCCGTACCCCGCTACGGGGCCGTACCCCCCGGGGCCGTACCCGCCGGCGGGGCCGTACCCCCAAGGCCCCTACGCGCAGCCGCCGTACGCCCAGCCGCAGCCCATGGTGCCCGGTGACCAGGACTGTAAGTACCGGGGGCGCGGGACCCCTCCCCGTGGCCAAAAAGCGGCTTGCCCCCCGCCCCGGGGGGGTCCGACCGGGGGGGAGCGCCGCGTTTCGCCGGCGCTGGCACCGTTTCGGCCGGGCGGGCGAGGTGGGGGTCCGGCCACCGGCGCGGGGTGCCGGAGCGCGGCGGCGGGGACCCCCAGGGAAGGGGCGCTGCCCCGCGAGCCCCCAAAATCGAGCGCAGCCCCCCGGGTGGGGGGCGCCCAGCGGCGCCTGCGCCCGCCGGAGGAGGCTGCCGGCCGCGGCGCCGGGGTGGCGGCGGGCACGCCGGCGCGATGCCCGCGTTTGGGGTGGGGGGTCCGCCGTCCCCCTGGGCACCGCGGTTGGGGCGAGCGGCCGCCCTGCGCGGCAGAGGGATTCGGCGCGGCGGCGCCGGCGGTGCCGGCAGCCCGTTCAGCCGCGCCCCGCTCGCCCCCCGCAGCCCCCCTGCACAGCACCTACCACGAGGACGGGCCGCCCTCCTACTACGACAACCAGGATTTCCCCACCGCGCACTGGGACGACAAGAGCGTCCGGCAGGCCTTCGTCCGCAAGGTGGGACGCGGCCCCCGGCGCGCTCGGCCGCCGTTTTGGGGACCCCCGCCGTGACCCGTCCCCGCCGCTGTCCCCCCCGCCCAGGTCTTCCTGGTGCTCACCCTGCAGCTGAGCGTCACCTTCGCCTTCGTGGCCGTCTTCACCTTCGTGAAAGGCGTGAAGGGCTTCGTGCAGCGCAACGTCTGGACGTACTACGTCTCCTACGCCGTCTTCTTCATCTCCCTCATCGTCCTCAGCTGCTGCGGGGATTTCCGCCGCAAGCACCCCTGGAACCTGGTGGCCCTGGTAAGCGCCGTGCCGCGGCGCCCGGCGGGCACCGGCGTGGTTTCGGCGGCCCCGGCCCCGCGGCTCTCAGGACGCCCGGGTTCCCCGCGCGGAAGCCGAGAGCGCGAAGGGCGGCGGGCGCGGCGGTGGGCGGCAAAGCCGGGGCGGCGGGGGGGGTCGGCCGGGCCGGCGTGACGCGGCGTCCGTCTGCTCCGCAGTCCATCCTGACCGTCAGCCTGTCCTACATGGTGGGGATGATCGCCAGCTTCTACAACACCGACGCCGTCATCATGGCCGTGGGCATCACCGTCGTCGTCTGCTTCACCGTCGTCATCTTCTCCCTGCAGGTCGGCGCCGGCGGGCGGGCGGGCGGCTGCGTGACCCCCCCCCCGGCTCCAAACCGGGCGTGCGACCCCCCGGCTCCTTACTGGGGGGCTCCAAACTGGGTGTACGACCCCCCCAGCTCCAAACTGGGGGGCTCCAAACTGGGTGTGCGACCCCCCGGCTCCTTACTGGGGGGCTCCGAACTGAGCATATGGCCCCCCCGGCTCCAAACTGGGCGTGCGACCCCCCGGCTCCTTACTGGGGGGCTCCAAACTGGGTGTACGACCCCCCCAGCTCCAAACTGGGTATACGACCCCCCAGCTCCTTACTGGGGGGCTCCAAACTGAGCGTACGACCCCCCCAGCTCCGAACTGGGGGGCTCCAAACCGGGCATACGACTCCCTGGCTCCTTACTGGGGGGCTCCGAACTGGGTGTACGACCCCCCCAGCCCCGAACTGGGCGTACGACCCCCCCAGCTCCGAACTGGGGGGCTCCAAACCGGGCGTACGACTCCCTGGCTCCTTACTGGGGGGCTCCA
Source organism: Pelecanus crispus (assembly GCF_030463565.1). Taxonomy (NCBI): domain Eukaryota; kingdom Metazoa; phylum Chordata; class Aves; order Pelecaniformes; family Pelecanidae; genus Pelecanus; species Pelecanus crispus. Next base: position 175,674,722 of record NC_134644.1, on the reverse strand, counting down.
AACTGGGTGTACGACCCCCCCAGCCCCGAACTGGGTGTACGACCTCCCTGCTCCTTACTGGGGGGCTCCGAACTGGGCATATGACCCCCTCAGCTCCTTACTGGGGGGCTCCAAACTGAGCGTACGACCCCCCGGCTCCTTACTGGGGGGCTCCGAACTGGGTGTATGACCCCCCCCGGCTCCAAACTGGGTGTACGACCCCCCAGCTCCTTACTGGGGGGCTCCAAACTGAGCGTACGACCCCCCCAGTTCTGAACTGGGGGGCTCCAAACCGGGCATATGACCCCCCGGCTCCTTACTGGGGGGCTCCGAACTGGGCATATGACCCCCCCAGTTCTGAACTGGGGGGCTCCGAACCGGGCGTACGACCCCCCCGGCTCCCTCCCGGGGTTGGGGGGCTCCGAACCGGGCGTACGACCCCCCCGGCTCCCTCCCGGGGTTGGGGGGCTCCGAACCGGGCGTACGACCCCCCCGGCTCCCCGCTCACACCCCCACCCCCCCCCCCCCCCCCTGCAGACCAAGTACGACTTCACCTCTTGCCGGGGCGTGCTCATCATCTGCCTCGTCGTCCTCATCGTCTTCTCCATCCTCTGCATCTTCATCCGGAACCGCATCATGGACATCATCTACGCCTCCCTGGGCGCCCTGCTCTTCACCTGCGTGAGTGCCGGGGGGGGGGGTCCCCGTCCTTGCCGGGGAGGGGGGGGGGGGGCCGCGCCGAATCGCCGGAGCGGGCTCCGCCTGCGGGTGTGGGGACCCGGGACCCGCTGCCGGCGGGGGGGACGCGGGGCGCGGGGTCCGCTCGTGGGGCGGCCGCTTGCTTTTGCGGGGCGGGGGGTGCTGCTGGCCGCCCCCCCCCCCTTGACCCCCCCCGCCCGGCTCCGCGTGCCGCCGCCGCCGCCGCCACGGCGTCCCCTCTCCGGCAGTTCCTGGCGGTGGACACGCAGATGATCCTGGGGAACAAGCAGCTGGCGCTCAGCCCCGAGGAGTACGTCTTCGCCGCCCTCAACCTCTACACGGACATCATCAACATCTTCCTCTACATCCTGGCCATCATCGGCAGGGCCAAGGAGTAGCGGCGACGCCGACGCCGACGCCGACGCCAACGCCGCCGCGCGTCCCGGTTTGTGCCCTCACCCCCCCGCCGCCACCCTTCCCCGTAGCCGGTTTTCCGCGTCCTCCTCGCACCCCCTCGTCGCTTTTTCCCCCTTCCTCCCACCCCAGCCGCCTCCCCGGCGCTGGCTGCGGCGGCTCGCCGGGCGCGGCGCGGGTGCGGGGGACCCCGCCGAGGCGGAGGGTCCCCGGCTGACGGCTCCGTTCCCCTTCGCCGGGAGGCGAGCGCCGGCTGCCCGCCGCCCCCGCAGCCCCTCCGCTTCCCCCCCCCGTGCTGTGAATACCGCCCTCAGCCCCCCGCCCAGACACCTTGCGCCCAACGAGGACGGGAAGCGCTTCGCGGCCCCCGCGGTGGGCTTCGCCCCCTCCATCCCGCTCCCCCCGCCCCGGCTGCGCCGGCAGGGTCGGTCCCGGCCCCCCCTTGTGCCGCGGGCAGGGCCGAGGGCAGCTCCGGTCCCTGCGCTGGGCACCCGCTGCCTGCCGGGACGGCCCCCGGCCCCTCCCGAGGCCCGAGCCCCCAACCCTGCCCCGGGCAGCGCGGGGGTCCCAGCCCCGGCCCCCTCCCCGCGCGGCCGAGGCTCCGTTCTTGCCCCGTTCTGTGGCTCCGGCTCCTGCTGTTAATAAACCTCCCTCAGGTTCACGGCTGCCGCCTCCGGCTCTGCTTTCCCCGCTGGCAGCGCCCGGCACGGCCGAGCCTGCGGCTGCCGGTTGCTCGCTGCAGGCAGGCCCGGACCCCCCCACCCCCCGTCCTGTGCCCGGGGGTGCCGTAGAATCCCCAAATCATGGAACGGCAGAGTCATGGAACCATGGAATCGCTGAGGTTGGCAAAGACCTTGAAGGTCACCCAGTCCAACCAGTAACCCAACGCTGCCAAGGCCACACTCAACCAGTTCAGTGGAGAATAATAATTAATTTCGTGTTTCCTGGCTTGGCGGCTGGGTCAGTTTTTAATGAAAGTAAAACCAGGAATCACTAAGGTTGGGAAGGATCTCTGAGATCATCAGCCCAACCATCACCCCAACACCCCCATGCCCACTAAACCATGGCCCCCAGTGCCACCTCTGCCCGTTTTGAACACAAACACACGTATGCGTAAGTAAAGAGGTTTCATAGAATCATCGAATCGTTGGGGTTGGAGAAGACCTTGAAGATCACCCAGTCCAACCATCAACCCAACACTGCCAAGCCCACACTAAACCAGTTCAGGGGAGAGGAAGAATTCCATGTGTCCTGCCTTGGGGGCTGGATTAGTTTTTAATGAAAGTAAAACCAGGAATCACTGAGGTTGGAAAGGATCTCTAAGATCATCAGCCCAACCATCACCCCAACACCCCCATGCCCACCAAACCATGGCCCCAGTGCCACCTCTGCCCGTTTTTTGAACCCCTCCAGGGCTGGGGACTCCCCCACCTCTCTGGGCAGCCTGTTCCAATGCTTGACCACCCTTTCCGTGAAGAAATTTCTCCCAATATCCAACCTAAACCTCCCCTGGCGCAGCTTGAGCCCATCTCCTCTCGTCCCATCGCTGTTCCTTGGGAGCAGAGCCCGACCCCCCTCCCTGCCCCCTCCTGCCAGGAGCTGCAGAGCGATCAGGTCTCCCCTCAGCCTCCTCTTCTCCAGGCTGAACACCCCCAGCTCCCTCAGCCGCTGCTCCCAGCCCTGTGCTCCAGACCCTGCCCCAGCTCCGCTGCCCTTCCCTGGACACGCTCCAGCCCCTCCGGGTCCTTCTTGGAGCGAGGGGCCCAAAACTGGACACAGCATTCCAGGTGCGGCCTCCCCAGCGCCGAGCACCGGGGGGACGATCCCTGCCCTGCTCCCGCTGGCCACACTACCCCTGACACAAGCCAGGATGCTGCTGGCCACCTTGGCCACCTTGTCCCAGCGGCCGCTGTCCCCGGGGCTCTCCCTGCCCTCCCGCCTGCCGCACCCCGGCCCCCCCGATAAAGAGCGAACGCACGGAGCCCCCCGGTCCTGGGCCGCCCCCGTCCCTGCCCGCAGCCCCCGGCTGCTCCCGAGGCCGGCAGCCCCTGCCCGCGCAGGCAGCGGTGCCCAGGGTGGCAAAGCACCCGCCGAGGGTGCCGCAGCCTTTTGGGGCCGGGGACCCCCGTGGCACCCACCCTTCCCGTGTCCCCAGGGCGTCCCGGCCTCGGCAGCGTGCGGCACGTGGCGGGTCGGTCACCGGCGGGGATTTATTCAACACCGGGGAGCTCGGCTGCGGCCGCCGCGCCGCCTGCCCCCACCTGCCTGGTGCCAAGCCGCAGCCGCAACGTGCCGGCTCCCCGTGCCGGCAGCATCCTGGCAGTGCCGGGCCTCTGGGCTCGGCGTGGCACAGGAGAGCCGGCCGTGCCCGGGGACGCTCGTGGTGCCAGCGCATCCCGGTGCCGGCGCTGGTTGTCACAGGGTTGGCCTCCGGCTGTGCCGGCACACCGGGCCCACCTGGGGTGGCAGGGGTACGGCAAGGGGCTGCCGGCCCCCCGCCGCAGCACGGCCCCGGTGCCACCGCCGAAAAAGGGGGAGGGAAACGGGGCCACCGCCACACGTCCCCGGTGGCAGCGGCACGCAGGGATCGCCCCGTGCCCGGCGGCGCTACCGCCAAAACCCGGGAGCGCGGTGAAACTGGCCGTCGGCTCTGAGCGTGGCTGGGACACGGTGCCCGGATACGCCAGGGAGCAGCCGAATTCCGACAGGGAAGGGGGTGCGGCCCTCCCCTTGCCTGCGGTGCCCTCATCGCCGGCTGCCCGCCGTAGCTCCCTTGCGGCGGTTGAACGGGTGCCGGGAGCGCCGTGGTGCTGGGTGCCGAATCCCGTGGCCGCGCCGGGCGGCCTCTGTGACATCCCCTCGGAACCGGCCCTCCCCGGCACCCACGCCCCGGCCGCTCCCGGCATCCCGCGGCGAGCCGGGGACGATCCCGTGCCCCCGGCGCGGCGCACGTCTCAGTGCCAGCGGCGCAACCCCGTGCCGCCAGCGGGAGGGGGGGTGCCGCCAATGCAACCGGTACCCGCCGGCCGCCCGGCGCGCGCCGGGCTCTCGGTCTTCGCCTGCTACGACCAGCTGCGGCATGAGATCCAGGCGCTGCTGGCGGAGAACGAGGAGCTGACGCGGGCGGTGGGGCGGCTCAGGGAGCAGCGGCACCTGCGGCACCTCCTGTGCGGCCAAGCCGGCGCGGCGGCCGGCGCGGTGCCCGGCTCGGCGCCCGCCGTCATCCCCGCGGCTGGCGGGGGACGCTTCGTCTTCCCCAGCCCAGGTGAGGGGCACGGGCGGCACCCGCGGTGGTGCCGGGCCGGCGAGTGCCGCGGTTGCCAACACCCCCCCCTCCCCATCCCGTCTCCTCCGGCAGCCGACGGCCTGCGCTGGGAGCTGGCACCCCTGGAGCAGAGCCCAATCTTCCAGACGCCGCCCTGGGAGCCCCTCTGGAACCAGCAGCCCCGGGACGGCACGCTGCCCACGCCGACCGGCACCGACATCAGCACCGGCGTGCTGTTGGCCGGCAGCGGCAGCAGAAGTATCGGGAGGGGGCTGGGGCGGGGGGGGGCTGGGCCCAAAGCTGGGGGGGGGGGGGCTGAGGCCCAGCCCATCAATGTCTCGTCCCAGCCCATCCCCATCCCATCCCAATCCCAATCCCTGTCCCATCCCATCCCATCCCACCCTAATCCCATCCCGTCCCATCCCCATCGCATCCAATCCCATCCCAATCCCCATCCCACCCCATCCCAATCCTCATCCCCATCCCAATCCCCACCCTTATCCCCATCCCATCCTGTCCCATCCCATCCCTATCCTCATCCCCATCCTCATCCTTATCCCCATCTCATCCCATCCCAATCCCAATCTTCATCCCATCCCAATCCCATCCCAATCCCCAACACATCTGAATCCCATCCCATCCCCACACCCATCCCCATCCCATCCCAATCTCATCCCATCCCAGTCCCAGTCTTCATCCCATCTCAGTCCCCATCCCATCCCCATCCCCATCCCATCCCATCGCATCCCAATCCCAATCCCCATCCCATCCCCATCCCCATCCCCATCCCATCCCATCCCATCCCATCCCAATCCCCATCGCCATCCCCACCCCATCCCACCCCATCCCATCCCATCCCATCCCATCCCATCCCATCCCATCCCATCCCATCCCATCCCCACCCCATCCCCACCCCACCCCACCCCATCCCACCCCATCCCATCCCACCCCATCCCCGCCCCATCCCATCCCACCCCATCCCATCCCACCCCATCCCCGCCCCATCCCATCCCATCCCATCCCATCCCACCCCATCCCCGCCCCATCCCATCCCACCCCATCCCATCCCACCCCATCCCACCCCATCCCATCCCACCCCATCCCATCCCATCCCATCCCATCCCATCCGATCCCATCCCATCCCATCCCATCCCATCCCATCCCATCCCATCCCATCCCATCCCATCCCATCCCCCCCCCCAGCCCGGTGCCTCCCCGCGGGTGTTTGTGGGCCGGGCGGGGGGGAGCTGCAGGAGCCCCCCCGGCACCGCGGGCCCTGACCCGGCCGTCCCCGCGCCGGCAGCCCTCCCGGTGAGCGTTCCCGGCAGCCCCGGCCCCGACAGCCACCGCCTCTCCTGCCCCCTCGACCGCTTCGGCTCCGCCAGCTGCGCCCCCGGCCACCGGCCGCCCCCCGAGCCGCCGCGGGACCCCCGGGCGCCGGAGCCAGGTGGCCACGGCCTGCGGCTCTCGGACCTGCAGTGGCCGGGGGCCGGGGTCCCCCAGACCCCGCTCCTGCCGCTCCCGGCCCCGGCGGAGGAGCAGCCCCTGGACCTGCGGCTGCCGGCCGCCCGGCACAAGGATCCGTGGTGGAAGGCGGCCCGGGACGCCGAGCGGCTCGCCTGCGGCCGGCAGCCGCCACCGAGCTCCGGCCTGCGAGGTGAGCGCCGGGGCACGGCGCCGGCGGGGGGCACGGTGCCGCCAGGGTGCTGCACCCCTGCGAATCCCCGCTCCCACCAGCTCCGTGCCGCGGTGGGTATGGCGAGGCCCCGGGCGAGCGGCTCCGGCCATCCCGTGCCGGGGGACATGCCAACCCCGTCGCGCCATTATCCTCTGCGTGGTAAAACCGGCACGCCGGCTTTTCCACCCTGCAAAGCTGGCACATGGCTCCTAGGTGTTGGCAAAGCCAGCACGTGGGATTTAGTGTCCGGCAAAGCTGGCACGCGGGTTTTTCTGCCCCGAAAAACCAGCCTGCCCCACCTCTGCCCTGCAAAGCCGGCGCACTGGCATCTCTGCGCGGGCAAAGCCGGCGTGCTGGCATCTCTGCCCTGCAAAACCAGCACGCTGGCATCTCTGCGCGGGCAAAGCTGGCGTGCTGGCATCTCTGCCCTGCAAAACCGGCGCGCTGGCATCTCTGCGCGGGCAAAGCCGGCATGCTGGCATCTCTGCCCTGCAAAACCGGCGCGCTGGCATCTCTGCGCGGGCAAAACCGGCGCGCTGGCATCTCTGCGCGGGCAAAGCCGGCATGCTGGCATCTCTGCCCTGCAAAACCGGCGCGCTGGCATCTCTGCGCGGGCAAAACCGGCGCACTGGCATCTCTGCACGGGCAAAGCCGGCGCGCTGGCATCTCTGCCCTGCAAAGCCGGCGTGCTGGCATCTCTGCGCGGGCAAAACCGGCGCGCTGGCGCTCGTGCCCTGCAAGGCTGGCACGCGGCTCTTTCCCTCCCGCAGCCGGCCGGCAGCCGGCGTGGGAGCAGCTGGTGGGTGAGATCGCCTTCCAGCTCGACCGCCGCATCCTCGCCAGCGTCTTCCCCGACCACGCCCGGCTCTACGGCTTCACCGTCGCCAACATCCCCGAGAAGATCATGACGGTAGGCTGGCGTGGCCGAGCCGGGCATTTCGCCGGCGGCCTGCTGCGCCCATGGGTGCCGGGGGGGCCGACCCTGCCCCGTCTCTCCCTGCAGACCGCCCTCGGCACTGTGCCGGGGGGCTTCGACGAGCAGCGCTGCGCCGCCGCGGCCCGGCGCTACGTCGGCTTGATGAGGCGTCTGCAGGCGCTGGGCTACAGCCCCGCGGTACACCCGGCCTTCACCGAATCCCTCGTCAACACCTACGGCATCTTGCCGGAGCCGGCCGGCCCTGACGCCCGCACCCACCACGGCTCGGCCTTCCTGCACCGTCTGGTGGTCGAGACGGTGCCGCCGGCGGTGCAGCCGGACGTGCTGGTGCTGCTGGAGTGCCTGCAGGAGCTGGCGCGGGAGGACGGGCAGCCCCTCTTCCTCTGGTGAGCGGCTGCGGCAGCTGCTGCACCGGCACCGGACCCGGCACTGGCACTGGACCCGGCACCGGCCATGCTGCCGCCAGTCAGAGCCCCTCACCGTGCAATAAACCTGCTCCAGCACCCTCGCCCTCATCTGCCGTGGCAGCTCCGGCCTGTGCCGCTGGCACCGCCGTCACCGCTGCTGCTCCTGCTTGGGGACACCTCTGCGACAGGCAGCGGCGCAGGCAGCCGTGCCGGGGTGGAGGAAGCCACGCCGCGGTCAAGGCCGTGGAAATTTCCTTTTCAGTTGCGGGCAGGGGAAGCCGATGGGTGCGGAAGCGAGAGCCGGGACTCGGTGCCGGTGGTGCCACGGTGGGGGGGGGTGCCCCGAGGAGGGGGCGAACCTCGTCCCATTCCGGCCCCGGCGGGACGCGTCCCCGCCTGCAGCGTGGCACGGCCGGGTCAGGGCTTTGGCGGGGGCCTCGCCGCGGTCGGCCGAGCCCCTTGTGCCGGGGTGCGCCGGGGTGGCAGTGGAGGGGCGCGGGCTGGGGGTGTGGAGCGGGGGAACCCCCTCGCCGCTTGCGGCCGGCAGCGGGAAGGGGAAGCGGCAGCAGGAAATGCAACAGCTCTGGGCCAACCCACCACGGAGGGAAAGCACCTGCCCTGCCGCGCTGTGCCGCGCCGGTGCCCCCCGGGTGAGGGCAGCCAGCAGCGCCCAGGTAGGGGGGGGTGGTGGCGGCGGGGACCCCCGCGCCGGTGTCTGTGCGAGGGGACGGGGGGGTCAGTCCCACGGGTGCAGCCGACACGCCGGAGGTGCTGCCGCCACTCCTGCCCCGCCACGTACGGCACCGCCGCCACCGCGGAGCTGGGGCCGGGGCGTTTGCCTTCCCCGGGGCGGGTGATGCCGGGGACGGTGCCGGGGGAAGGAGAGCGGGCGGGGGGAGCAGCGGTGGCGGCTGGGAGGGCGGCGTGGGCGAAGGCTCCCCCCCGGCACCCCCAGCCTCGCCGGGGTCTGCCGCGCACCGTGCTGTGGCCCGGCAGCGCCGTGGTGGGTTCAGGGCAGGGAGTGGCTCGGCCGTGACCCCTCCCGGGCTCTTCCTCGCTTGACCTTCTCCTCCTCATCCTTGCCGCCACGGACGCCTGCTGGCTGCTTCGGCAGGCCCCCCGGCATGCCCGCGGGCCGCGCCGGCGGGATACGGCAGGCAAGGGGTTACGGCTCTGGGAGAACCGGCCGTGGGTGTTCACCGGCCAGGCAAGGTGTAACGCCAGCAGCTCAGCTGCCGCCGGCTCCCCTGCCACCACCGCTGCCACCGCCGCCGCCGCCGCCGCCTGACCCTTGCCCGCACGCTCCCGGCCTGCGTCGCGGCGGCCCGCGGCTGGTGGCACGGCACGGCACAGAGGTGGGAGACGGGGGCTGCCGGGGCCGGCAGCGGCAGGCGGCGTTTGCCACGCACCCACGGTAGGAATGCGGCCAGCCGGCTGGTCCGGGGCGGATGGCAGCCGGGCACGGCCGGGGCCACGGCTGATTAAAGCCTGGTCCGGCCCGGCGGCAAGCGGATGTTTGTGACCTGTTGAGCTGCCGGCGCCGGCAGCAGCGTGCCGAGCGAGCGGTGACCCCGAGCTGCCGGCGGTGGCGGCGGTGCCGGCCCCTCCGGAGAGGCGTCGGTGCCGTTGGCAATGGCACCCAGCGCCGCGAGGCACGGAGGTGAGCGGGGAGCACCTGGGGACGCGGCATGGCGCCGGGGAGCGGCACAGGCGGCGGTGGTGCGATGGCACGGGCAGGGAACCAGCACGGCCAGGGAACCGGCGCGGGCAGGGAACCGGCACGGCCAGGGAACCGGCGCGGGCAGGGAGCCAGCGCGGGTGGCTCGGGGACTGCGTGGCCCTCGGGGAAAGGAGCAGCGCCGGCAGCACCGGGGCACGGTGCCGCTTGCCCCCCCCAGCCACCGAAGGCGGCCACCGAAGGCAGGGCCGGGACAGAGTTGCTGGGCAGCGCGGCACAGGCAGCACCCAGCTGTGGGGAGGGCTCGGCTGCTGTGCCCGCCGGTGCCGGCTGCCGGCAAACACGGCCCTCGGGGCCCTCCGCACCGGGGCAAAGCTGCCTGCGCTGTGGGGCAATGCCTGCTGCTGCTGCCTGCACCGCGGGGCATTGCCCGCTGCTGCTGCCTGCACCGCGGGGCATTGCCCGCTGCTGCTGCCTGTGCCATGGGGCATTGCCCATTGCCGCTGCCTGCACCGTGGGGCAATGCCCGTTGCCGCTGCTGCCTGCGCCGTGGGGCAATGCCCGTTGCCGCTGCTGCCTGCACCGTGGGGCATTGCCTGCTGCTGCCTGCGCTGTGGGGCATTGCTCATTGCTGCTGCCTGCACCGTGGGGCATTGCCCATTGCTGCTGCCTGCACCGTGGGGCATTGCCTGCTGCTGCCTGCGCCGTGGGGCATTGCCCATTGCTGCTGCCTGCGCCGTGGGGCATTGCTCATTGCTGCTGCCTGCACCATGGGGCATTGCCTGCTGCTGCCTGCGCCGCGGGGCATTGCCCGCTGCTGCTGCCTGCACCGTGGGGCATTGCCCGCTGCTCCTGCCAGCACCGCAGGTGCAATGCCGCTGCCTGCTGCCAGCACCACGGGCACAACGCCCACGTCCCCCTGCGAGAACAATGCCCGCTGCCCGCGCCGCGGGGCAGTGCCCGCTGCCCCCCGCTACCGGGGCAGAGCGCCGCGGGGGTCGACGCGCACGGCAGCTGCCCGCACCCACCCCCACCGGGTGAGGGGCAGCGGGTGCGGGCACCCCGGCACGGCCACGGTGCCGCCGTGCGGGCGGTGCCACTCCCGGCCAGGCCCTGCACACTCACGCTCCCGTGACGGCAAATTACCTTCCCGTGGGAGTCCGGGATGCCCGAGTGGCCGGGAAGTGCCGGGACCTGGTCTGAGTCAGCCCGGGCCGCCCATGGCGCTGTGGGGCAGAGGGACGCGGCCGGGTTCCCGCCGCGGAGCGGAGCCAGGCGCCCCGCCAGGGCTGGTGCGGTGGGTGCCCTGCCCCACGGCCGTGCCCGGCTCCCCGGGGACCCCCGAGCTGCTCCCTGTGCCGCGCTGGCACCGCGGGATGGGCCGGAGCCGCAGCAGCTGCGGCCGAGAGCTCCGGGCTGGTGGGCGAGTGTGGGGCAGCCCCACGGCCGGGGGGTGAGGGACCCCACGGTGAGGGCACCCCGAGGACCCACTGTGCCGGCGTCCCTGGTGACCCCCATGTCCCCAGCATCCTGTGACCCCAGCAACCCCAGTGACCCCAGTGTCCCCAGCATCCTGTGACACCAGTGACCCCAGTGACCCCAGTGTCCCCAGCAACCCCAGTGACCCCCCGTCCCCAGTGTCCCCAGCATCCTGTGACCCCAGTGTCCCCAGTGACCTCAGTGACCCCAGTGTCCCCAGCGACCCCAGTGACCCCAGTGAGCCAAGTGCCCCCACCATCCCCAGTGTCCCCACCATCCCCAGTGACCCCAGTGTCCCCAATGTCCCCAGTGACCCCAGTATCCCCAGCGACCCCGGTGTCCCCACCATCCCCAGTGACCCCAGTATCCCCAATGTCCCCAGTGACCCCAGTGTCCCCACCATCCTGTGACCCCAGTGACCCCAGTGACCCTAGTGTCCCCAGCATCCTGTGACCCCAGCAACCCCAGTGACCCCAGTGTCCCCAGCATCCTGTGACCCCAGTGACCCCAGCAACCCATGACCCCAGTGTCCCCAGCATCCTGTGACCCCAGTGTCCCCAGCGACCCCAGTGACCCCAGTGAGCCAAGTGCCCCCACCATCCCCAGTGTCCCCCCATCCCGTTTCCCAGTGTCCCCACCATCCCCAGTGACCCCAGTATCCCCAATGTCCCCAGTGACCCCAGTGTCCCCAGCATCCTGTGACCCCAGTGACCCCAGTGTCCCCAGCATCCTGTGACCCCAGTGTCCCAAGCAACCCCAGTGACCCCCCATCCCCAGTGTCCCCAGCATCCTGTGACCCCATTTTCCCCCCACCCCCAGTGACCCCAGTGTCCCCAGCATCCTGTGACCCCAGTGTCCCCAGTGACCCCAGTGTGCCAAGTGCCCCCACCATCCCCAGTGTCCCCCCATCCCCTGTTTCCCAGTGTCCCCACCATCCCCAGTGACCCCAGTGTCCCCACCATCCCCAGTGACCCCAGTGTCCCCAATGTCCCCAGTGTCCCCACCATCCCCAGTGACCCGAGTGCCCCCACCATCCCTAGTGTCCCTCCTGTCCCCTGTGTCCACAGTGACCCCAGTGTCCCCACCATCCCCAGTGACCCCAGTGTCCCCAGTGTCCCCAACATCCCCCCTGTCCCCTGTGTTCCCCCTGTCCCCAGTGGCCCCAGCATCCCCACCGTCTCCAGTGACCCCAGTGTCCCCAGCATCCCGTGTCCCCACCATCCCCCCTGTCCCCTGTGTTCCCCCGTCCCCAGAGACCCCAGTGACCCGAGTGCCCCCACCATCCCCAGTGTCCCCCCGTCCTGTGTCCCCAGCGACCCCAGTGTCCCCAGCATCCCGTGTCCCCACCATTCCCCATCCCCTGTGTTCCCCCGTCCCCAGTGACCCCAGTGTCCCCCCATCCCCTGTGTCCCCAGCGACCCCAGTGTCCCCACCATCCCCAGTGCCCCCACCATTCCCAGTGTCCCCAACATCCCCAGTGTCCCCCCTGTCCCATGTCCCCAGTGACCCCAGTGTCCCCACCAACCCCAACGTCCCCAGTGACACCAGTGTTCCCAGTGTCCCCAGTGACTCCAGTGTCCCCAGTGACCCCAGTGTCCCCACCATCCCCAGCATCCCATGTCCCCAGTGACCCCAGTATCCCCAATGTCCCCAGTGACCCCAGCAACCCCAGCGTCCCCAGCAACGCCAGTGACCCCACCATCCCCAGCGTCCCCAGCATCCCCAGCGACCCCAGCAACGCCAGCGACTCCACCATCCCCAGCAACCCCAGCGTCCCCAGCGACCCCAGCAACGCCAGCGACTCCACCATCCCCAGCAACCCCAGCGTCCCCAGCGACCCCAGCAACGCCAGCGACTCCACCATCCCCAGCAACCCCAGCGTCCCCAGTGACCCCAGCAACGCCAGTGACTCCACCATCCCCAGCGTCCCCAGCCAGCAGCCCCATCCCACGCTGGCAGGGCCGGACGGCCGGGCAGCGCGGCGCGGCCAAGTCAGGCAGGCGTCACCGGCCGCGGCTGAAGGGGCGGGAGGCGGCGGGCGGGCGGCGTGAGGTGTCGAGGCCGAGGAGCCGGTTCCCGGCCCGTGGCGCGGCTGCGGGGCATGGAGGCGCCGGGGAACCCGTCAGGCCAGGCCGCCCGGTCCCGGCTTCGCCGGGGCTCGCCTCGCCACGGCTCGGTTGCGTGCCGCACCGGCAGCGCTGCCGGGGACGGCGGTGAGGGGGGCGGCAGCCCCTGACGCCCCGGAGCCCGGCGGGCGGGTGAGCGGGCGGCTGCGGGGTGGTCCCGGGGACGAGCGGCCGCGGGGGCGCGGCAAGGGATGGGAGCCGGCGCGGGGGGCGAGGGTGACCGGCGGTGCCGGGGAGATGTGCCGGCTGCCGGCTCCAGGGGACTCCCCCCGGCAAGCTGGACCCGCCTGGGGTGGTTTTGGGGGTCCCGGGCGCCCCATGGGGACACCACGTGGGCGTGGAGGGGGCCCGCAGCCCCGCTTTGGCCGTGCCGCAGCCCCCGCACGCTGCAGGTGCTCCCGCTCCGCTCCCGGCAGAGCCCAGCGACGCGTGGGACGGTCCCGGCCGCGGGAAGTTCACACGGTGGCGGCTCGGCCGCGGAAGCTGGGACGGGGTGCGGAAGCGGGGGGGGGGGGTCCCCGCTGCACCATCGCCGCTGTCACCGCTGACCCGGGGGGGTCTCTTTCCTGCAGATCGTGCCGGCTGCGCCGGAGCCGCCGGGCAGGAGCAGGGGGAGGCCGCGCTCCCCCTCGGCCCCCTGCCCGGCCCCCCGGCGCCCCGGCCCTCCGCCGCCATGTTCCTGCCGGAGTCCCCCTTCCCCAACCGGGCGCTGGCGGCCCTGGACCGCCTGGCCTGGGGGCTGCTCACCCCCAGCTTCTGGGCCGCCGACCGCCTCCTCGACCTGCAGCAGACGACGGCAGAGCGGAGGCGGCAGCGGCAGCGCCGATGCGGGCGGTGCTGTGGCTGCGCTGGGCAGGCGCTGGCGGGGCTGGCGTACGGCGTGCTGCTGCTGCTCTCGCTGCCCTTTGCCACGCTGGGGCTGCTGCTGTGGCTGCCGGTGCAGGCGAGGCGGCGGCCCTTCGCCTACCAGTACGCGGCGGGCACGGCGCCGGCGGAGCCGTGGGACCTGCAGCAGCCCCGAACTTTCGCCTTCGTCAGCGCCAACGTCTGCCTGCTGCCCAGCGGCCTGGCCAAGTTCAGCAACCTGGGGCAGACGCCGCAGCGTGCCGCCTACATCGCCCGCCACCTCGCCCCGGCACCGCCGGAACCCCCCAGCGCCCGGGCCAGCCTGATCGAACCGCGGCGTGGCGAGGCCGACGGCTACGGCGGGACCCTCTGCACCCCGCGGTTGCCCCCCGGCAGCGTGGCGGTGGAGATGCCGGCGGAGGCGGGCGAGCCGGTGCTGTCGGAGCATTTCCCGCCCGACGCTGACTTCGTCTGCCTGCAGGAGGTCTTCGAGGCCGGCGCGGCCGCCTGCCTGCGCCGGCGGCTGGCCGGCACCTTCCCGCACATCCTCTCCGAGGTGGGCGCCCGGGGGCTGCGGGGCGGCCGGCTGAAGCTGCTCGACAGTGGGCTCTTCCTGGCCAGCCGCTACCCGCTGCTGGCCGCGCGCTACCACGCTTTCCCCAACGGCGCCCGCGAGGACGCCGCGGCCGCCAAAGGGCTGCTGGCCGTCCAGGTGAGCCCGGCGCCCGCCGCGGGCAGCGGGCAGGCTGCCGCCTGCTCCCGCCCTGTTTGCCCGCTGAGGGGGCTGCCTGTCGTGTCCCCCCCGCCAAGGTGCTGCTGGGCTCGGCGCAGGGGCAGAGGGTCGTGGGCTACGTGGGCTGCACCCACCTGCAGGCGCCCGCAGGTGAGGAAGGGGCCCCGCTCCCACCCGCCGCGGGCGAACCGGGGGTGCCGGCAGTGGCGGGGCGGGCGGTGACGCTGTGTGTGTCCCCCCGCCGTGCCGCAGCCGACGCCGCCATCCGGGACGAGCAGCTGACGCTGGGGCTGCGCTGGCTGCAGCTCTTCCGGGAGGCGCAGGAGCAGCGCGGGGACGTGGTGGCCTTCGACGTCTTCTGCGGGGACTTGAACTTCGACAACTGCTCCCGAGGTCCGGGGACGGGGGCGACGGGGGCGACGGGGATGGGATGGGGGTGATGGGGGCGATGGGGACGGGGACGGGACGGGGGCGACGGGGACGACGGGGATGGGACGGGGGCAACGGGGACAGGACGGGGACGACGGGGCCGATGGGGATGGGACAGGGGCAAAGGGGACGGGACGGGGGCAATGGGGACGGGACGGGGCCGATGGGGGCGACGGGGACGGGGACAGGATGGGGGCAACAGGGATGGGGCGGGGGCGATGGGGACGATGGGGATGGGACGGGGGCGATGGGGCCGGGACGGGGACGACGGGGGTGACGGGGACGGGACGGGGGTGACCGGGGCGACGGAGAGGGGACGGGGGCGACGGGGGCGACAGGGACGGGACAGGGGCGATGGGGGTGATGGGGACGGGGACAGGGACAACGGGGGCGACGGGGACGGGACAGGGGCGATGGGGAAGGGACGGGGGCGACAGGGGCAACAGGGATGGGATGGGGGCAACGGGGGTGACGGGAACAGGATGGGGGAGACAGGGGCAATGGGGAGGGGACGGGGGCGACGGGGGCGGGATGGGGGCAATGGGGGCGACGGGGACGACGGGGACAACGGGGACAGGACGGGGGCGACGGGGATGGGACGGGGGCAACAGGGAGGGGACGGGGGCGACGGGGGTGACGGGGACGGGACGGGGGCGACGGGGACGGGATGGGGGCGACAGGGACGACGGGGATGGGACAGGGGTGACGGGGACGGGACGGGGACGACGGGAACAAGACAGGGGTGACGGGGACGGGACGAGGGCGATGGGGACGACGGGGACGGGACGGGGACGACGGGGACGATGGGGACAAGACGGGGGTGACAGGGACGGGACGGGGACAACGGGGAGGGGACGGGGGCGACGAGGAGGGGACGGGGACGACGGGGACGACGGGGACGACGGGAACAAGACGGGGGTGACAGGGACGGGACGGGGACAATGGGGACGGGATGGGGGCGACAGGGAGGGGACGGGGATGACGGGGGCGACAGGGACGGGACAGGGGTGCCGGGGGCGCCGGGGGGAGCGCGGGCGGCGCAGGGTGGGGGGCGGGCACGGCGGTGGCATCGGAGGTGACGGCGGAGCCGTCGTCCCCCTCGCCGCAGGTGACGAGCTCAACCAGAGGCACCGGCTCTTCGAGGTGTACCGGGACCCCTGCCGCTGGCAACCCGGCCAGGACGCGCCCTGGGCCATAGGTGGGGACCCCCCAGCCCCTCCCCCCGGCCCCGCGGCACCCTCGTCCCCGGCGCGGTGGCACCGGCACCGAGGGAGGGGGACGCGGCGGTGGCCACGCTCACGGCACCGTCCCCATCGGCCCCGTCCCCAGGGTCCCTGCTCAACTGCCTGAAGATCTACGAGGAGCCCGTGTCCACCCCGGAGAAGATGAAGAGGTGACGGGGCGGGGACACGGGGGGACACGGGGGGACACCACGGGGGGACATGGGGGGACATGGGGGGACACGGGGGGACATGGGGGGACAGCCCTGGGGTCCCGTGGCAAAGGCCACCGGCAGCCCTGGCCGAAGGGGGATGCTCCGGCCAAACCACGCTGCCCGCAGCGGGGTCCTGCCAGCCCTGCGCCACCGCGTCACCGCGTCCCCGTGCCACCACGTCCCTGTGCCACCACGTCCTTGTGCCACCACGTCCCCGTGCCACCACGTCCCCGTGCCACCACATCCCCGTGCCAACATGTCCCCGTACCACCGTGTCCCCGTGCCACCATGTCCCCGTGCCACCGCATCCCCGTGCCACTGCGTCCCTGTGCCACCGCGTCCCCGTGCCACCGTGTCCCCGTGCCACCGTGTCCCTGTGCCACCACGTCCCCATGCCACTGCGTCCCCGTGCCACCACATCCCCGTGCCACCATGTTCTTGTGCCACCGCGTCCCTGGGCCACTGCGTCCCCGGGCCCCATGTCTCCCTGTCACCACGTCCCCATGCTGCCATGTCCCCATATCCCCATGCAACCGTGTCCCCGTATCACTGCATCCCCGTGCCACTGCGTCCCCGTGCCACCGCACCCTTGTCCCACCACATCCCCGTGCCACTGTGTCTCCATGTCCCTGCATCCCCGTGCCACCATGTCCCCATGCCACCATGTCCTTGTCCCACCACATCCCCGTGCCACCGTGTATCCATGTCCCCATGCTACCACGTCCCCACGTCCCCGTGCCACTGTGTCCCCGTGCTACCACATCCTTGTGCCACCATGTCCCTGTGCCACCACCTCCCCATGCTGCCATGTCCCTATGCTCCCATGCCCCCGTGTCCCCGTGTCCCTGCATCCCTGTGCTGTGTCCTCATGCCACTGCGTCCCCGTGCCACCATGTCCCCGTGCCACCACATCCTCGTGCCACTGCATCCCCATGCCACCCTGTCCCCGTGCCACCATGTCCCCGTGCCACCACATCCTCGTGCCACTGCATCCCCATGCCACCCTGTCCCCGTGCCACCATGTCCCCGTGCCACCACATCCTCGTGCCACTGCATCCCCATGCCACCCTGTCCCCGTGCCACCATGTCCCCGTGCCACCACATCCTCGTGCCACTGCATCCCCATGCCACCCTGTCCCCGTGCCACCATGTCCCCGTGCCACCACATCCTCCATCCTCATGCCACCATGTCCCTGTGCCACCTTGTCCTCATGCCACCACATCCCCATGCTGCCATGTCCCCATGCCACCATGTCCTTGTGCCACCACATCCCCCATCACCATATCTCCATGTCCCCCTGCTGCCATGTCCCTACGTCCCCATGCCACTGTGTCCCCATGCCACCGTGTCCCCGTGCCACCGCGTCCCCATGCCACTGTGTCCCTGTGCCACCATGTTCCCATGCCACCGTGTCACCACATCCTCGTGCCGCTGTGCCCCCGTGCCACCATGTCGCCATGCTGCCGCGTCCCCATGCCACCGCGTCCTTGTGCCACCACATCCCCACTCACCATATCTCCACGTCCCCGTGCCACCGTGTCCCCGTGCCACCGCGTCCCCATGCCACTGTGTCCCTGTGCCACCATGTTCCCATGCCACCGTGTCACCACATCCTCGTGCTACCACATCCTCGTGCCGCTGTGCCCCCGTGCCACCATGTCGCCATGCTGCCGCGTCCCCATGCCACCGCGTCCTTGTGCCACCACACCCCCGCTCACCATATCTCCACGTCCCCGTGCCACGGCGTCCCCGCTCCGCAGGACCCTCTCACAGCCGGCGGGGCGGCAGCGGTACCTGGCGGGCCCGATCCTCCCCAGCGGGCAGCCCGACCCGGCGGCCCCCGGCCCCTGGCAGGGCCGGCGCATCGACTACATCCTCTACCGGCAGCACCGCGGGGCCCGCCCGCTGCGGACGGTGAGTGCCGGCGTGGCAGGGCAGGGGTTGCCGGTGCCCCCCGCCGCGCCCCCCGCCCTGACGGCCCCTCTCCCCTGGCAGGAGGTGGCCGGGGTCTCCTTCATCACCCAGCTGGCCACCCGCTCCGACCACTTGCCCGTGGCCCTGCGGCTCGACGTGGCCCCCGCGCCCCGCTGAGCCACGGCGGGTGGCAGCCGCCGCCGGCACCCGCACCGGCACCTTCACCGGCACAGCTTGGGGGTCGGGGCCCGCTGGCATGCACCGGGGGTGCTGGCACCCCACGGGGACGTGGGGCCGGTTCCTGGGACCCACGGCCGCACCGCCGCGTGCCGGCGTCCCGTGGGGCTGCCGCGGCGCGTGGCCGTGCCCGCCGCCGCAGCGTGCCACGGCGGGGAGCAGCCCGGCACCGGTTTGGCAGCGCTGGTGCCCGCCGCGGTTTTACCAACCGGAGGGAAATAAAGGCGTCGAGCGCAGCGGGCCGTGCCGCAGCGGCGCGTGGGGGGCTGCGCCCCATTGCCGGGGCGGGGGCGAGGGGTGGGGGTCCCGGCCGCGGTGTGGGGCAGAGCTCCCGGGGGCTCCGTGGGGGGCAGGAGGGTCCCCGGCTGCCCCCGCCCTGGCACCGCCGCCCGCACCCCGGCACCCCCGAGCCTTCCTGCAGCACCCACTTGGGCCAGGGACCCCCCCTTAGGGGCGCTGGGTGCTGCATGGGTGCTGCACCGGGCATTGGGTGTTGCATGGGTGCTGCACGGGGTGCTGCACGGGTGCTGCACCGGGCATTGGGTGTTGCATGGGTGCTGCACGGGGTGCTGCACGGGTGCTGCACCGGGCATTGGGTGTTGCACAGGGCATTAGGTGCTGCATGGGTGCTGCACAGGGTGCTGCATGGGTGCTGGGTGCTGCACCAGGCATTGGGTGCTGCATGGGTTCTGGGTGCTGCACAGGCACTGGGTGTTGCATGGGGTCTTGGGTGCTGCATGGGGATCTGCATGGGTGCTGCACAGGGTGCTGGGTGCTGCACGGGTGCTGCACCGGGCATTGGATGTTGCACAGGGCATTAGGTGCTGCATGGTTGCTGCATGGGTGCTGGGTGCTGCATGGGTGCTGCACAGGGCATTGGGTGCTGCATGGGTTCTGGGTGCTGCACAGGCACTGGGTGTTGCATGCGGCCTTGGGTGCTGCATGGGTGCTGCACCGGGCATTGGGTGTTGCACAGGGCATTAGGTGCTGCATGGGTGCTGCACCGGGCGTGGTGTGTTGCACAGGGCATTAGGTGCTGCATGGGTGCTGCACAGGGTGCTGCACCAGGCATTGGGTGCTGCATGGGTTCTGGGTGCTGCACAGGCACTGGGCGTTGCATGGGGCCTTGGGTGCTGCATGGGTGCTGGGTTTGCATGGGTGCTGCACAGGGCACTGGATGCCGCACGGGGCATCGGGTGCTGCATTGGGTGCTGCACAGAGCATTGACTGCTGCATGGGTGCTGGGTGCTGCACAGGGCATTCATTGGGTGCTGCACAGGGTGCTGGGTGTTGCATGGGGCATTGGGTGCTGCACGGTCGCTGGGTGCTGCATGGTTGCTGGGTGCTGCATGAGGCACTGGGTACTGCACTGGGTGCTGCACAGACACTGGGTGCTGCATGGGGTGCTGAGTGCTGCACAGACACTGGGTGCTGCATGGGTCTCTGGGTGCTGCACAGGTGCTGAGTGCTGCATGGGCACTGGGTGCTGCATGGGGCGCTGGGTGCTGCACGAGGCACTGGGTGTTGCGTGGGTGCTGCACATGCGCTGGGTGCTGCATGCTGCACTGGGTGCTGCACGGGGCATTGGGTGCTGCATGGGCGCTGGGTGCTGCATGAGGCGCTGGGTGCTGCATGGGTGCTGCATGGGTGCTGCACTGGGTGCTGCACGGGGCATTGGGTGCTGCACGGGCGCTGGGTGCTGCATGAGGCGCTGGGTGCTGCGTGGGTGCTGCACTGGGTGCTGCATGGGGCATTGGGTGCTGCATGGGGCATTGGGTGCTGCACGGGCGCTGGGTGCTGCATGGGGCATTGGGTGTTGCGTGGGTGCTGGGTGCTGCATGGAGCATTGGGTGCTGCAGCTGGGGGGGCGCACGGGGTCCCCCAGCCCCCAGGGTGGGCACGGCCCCCGCAGCCCCCGGGAGCCCGGCCCAGCCCCACCGCAGACCCCAGCCCCCGAGGGGCCGGCAGCGACGGGGGCACCGGGGGCACCCTGGGAGCTGCGGGGCAGGGACCCTGGGGACCCTTCCGTGACCTTTGGGGACCACGCCACGGGGATCCTTGGGGACTGCCCCATGGAGAACTTTGGGGACCATTCCATGGGGATCCTTGGGGCCTGCTCCATGGGGAACTTCAGGGCCCACCCCACAGGGATCCTTGGGGACCGCCCCATGGAGAACTTTGGAGACCATTCCATGGGGATCCTTGGGGACCGCCCCATGGAGAACTTTGGAGACCATTCCATGGGGATCCTTGGGGACCATGCCATGGGGATCCTTGGGGACCACTCCGTGGGGAACTTCCAGGACCTCTCCATAGGGACCCTGGGGACCCTTCCATAGAGAACTTTGGAGACCATTCCATGGGAATCCTTGGGATCCATGCCATGGGGATCCTTGGGGACTGCTCCATGGTGAACTTGAGGGCCCACCCCATGGGGATCCTTGGGCACCGCTCCATGGGGATCCTTGGGGACCGCTCCGTGGGGAACTTCCAGGACCTCTCCATAGGGACCCTTCCATGGAGAACTTTGGGGACCATTCCATGGGAATCCTTGGGGACCGCTCCATGGGGAACTTCAGGGCCCACCCCACAGGGAACATTGAGGACCACTCCATGGAGAACTTCGGGGACCATTCCATGGGGATGCTTGGGGACTGCTCTGTGGGGAACGTTGGGGACCATTCCATGGGGATGCTTGGGGACTGCCCCATGGGCACCAGTCCATGGAGAGTTTTGGGGACTGCCCCATGGGGAACGTTGCGGCCCACTCCATGGGGAACTTCCAGGACCGCTCCATAGGGACCCTTCCATGGAGAACTTTGGAGACCATTCCATGGGAATCCTTGGGGACCACTCCATGGGGAACGTTGGGGACTGCTCTGTGGGGAACTTTGGGGACCGTTCCATGGGGATCCTTGGGGACTGCCCCACAGAGAACTTTGGGGACTGCCCCATGGGGACCCTTCCATGGGGAACTTTGCAGACCATTCCATGGAGAACTTTGGGGACTGTTCCATGGGGATCCTTGGGGACTGCTCCATGGGGATCCTTGGGGACCGCTCCATGGGGAACTTCCAGGACCTCTCCATAGGGACCCTGGGGACCCTTCCATGGAGAACTTTGGGGACCGTTCCATGGGGATCCCTGGGGACCACACTATGGGGACCCTTGGGGTCTGCCCCATGGGGAACTTTGGGGACCACTCCATGGGGATGCTTGGGGACTGCCCCATGGGCACCATTCCATAGAGACTTTTGGGGACCATTCTGTGGGGAACGTTGGGGCCCACTCCATGGGGAACTTTGGGGCCCACTCCATGGGCACCCTTGGGGTCCGCCCCATGGGCACCCCGGGCCCCGCTCCGTGGGGCCACACCCCGAGGCCTCCTGGGCCCTGCTCCCTGGGCCCCCCGGGTGGGGGTCACCCGGCAGGGCCCCCCGCCGCGCCCCCCGCCCCACAGCCGGCCAGGCGGGAAGGGCCCAAGGCTCCTTTATTGGCAGGCACCAAGCGGGGGGGAGGCGGGGGGCGGAGCTAGGCGTGGGGGGCTGCCCCACGGAAGGTGTGCATCTAGGCGTGGGGGGCTGCCCCACAGACTGTGCATATCTAGGCGTGGGGGGCTGCCCCATAGAGTGTGCGTATCTAGGCGTGGGGGGCTGCCCCACAGAGTGTGCATATCTAGGGGTGGGGGGCTGCCCCATAGAGTGTGCGTATCTAGGTGTGGGGGGCTGCCCCACAGAGTGTGCATATCTAGGCGTGGGGGGCTGCCCCATAGAGTGTGCGTATCTAGGCGTGGGGGGCTGCCCCATAGAGTGTGCGTATCTAGGCGTGGGGGGCTGCCCCACAGAGTGTGCATATCTAGGCGTGGGGGGCTGCCCCATAGAGTGTGCGTATCTAGGCGTGGGGGGCTGCCCCACAGAGTGTGCATATCTAGGTGTGGGGGGCTGCCTCACAGACTGTGCATATCTATGCGTGGGGGGCTGCCCCATACAGCGTGCGTGTCTGGACTTGGGGTGGCTGCCTCACAGAGTGTGCATATCTAGGCATGGGGAGCTGCCCCACAGAAAGTGTGTATCTAGGCATAGGGGGCCGCCCCATAGAGTGTGCGTATCTAAACATGGGGGGCTGCCCCACAGAGTGTGCGTATCTAGGTGTGGGGGGCTGCCCCACGGAGGGTGTGCATCTAGGCGTGGGGGGCTGCCCCATAGAGTGTGCATATCTAAACTTGGGGGGCTGCCCCACGGAAAGTGTGTATCTAGGCATAGGGGGCTGCCCCATAGAGTGTGCATATCTAAACTTGGGGGGCTGCCCCACAGACTGTGCATATCTAGGTATGGGGGGCTGCCCCACGGAGGGTGCGTATCTAGGCATAGGGGCTGCCCCATAGAGCGTGCGTATCTAAACATGGGGGGCTGCCCCACAGACTGTGCATATCTAGGCGTGGGGGGCTGCCCCATGGAGGGTGCGTGTGTGAGCTTGGGGCGGGGGGCTGCCCCATAGAGCGTGCGTACCTAGGGAAGGGGGCTGCCCCACGGGGCGCGCATATCTAGGCGTGGGGGGCTGCCCCACGGCCGCCGGCCTGGGGGCCGGGGCCCCTCAGACGGCCTCCTGCGCCCGCCGGTACTCGAAGACGCTCCCGCGTTCGGCGAAGCTCGGCTGCGCCGGCGGCTCCGCGGCCTCCTCGGCGTCACCGCCGTCCCCGGGGGTCCCGAAGCCGCCCCCCGCCGGGGGTCTGCAGGCAGAAGACGTCCTGCGGTGGGGAGAAGAGGGGGTGTCGGGGGGGGTGTTGGGGGGCGTCGAGGGGTACGCGGCGGGGGTCCCGCGTGGCGCTCACCCCCGGCTCCACCGGCACCGACGTCTTGGCGCCCAAGTTGACGGTGCGGCCGTCGCGGCGCAGCAGCAGGTTGAGCCCCGGGGCGCCGGGGCTGCCCCCTACCCGGCACAGAGGGGGTCAGTGGGGGGGTGTTGGGGGGCGGGGGGGGGGGTGGGGGTCCCGGGGGTCCCCACTCACCCTGCATGCCGTAGGGCCGGACGGCGCGGCGCTCGCTCAGCACCGACAGCACCGCGGCCTCGCGGAAGAGCAGCTCGCGGACGACGCCGTCGCCCCCCCCGGCAGCGCCCCGCGCCCCCCGAGCCCCGGCGCAGCTCGAAGCGCCGCAGCACCACGGGGTACCTGGGCGGGCGGGGGGCACGGGGGGGGGGGGTCAGACCCGCCGGGACCCCCCGCCGTGCCCCCGCCGGCCGCGCGCGCCGCGGCACCCACCGCTGCTCCAGGATCTCGGGGTCGGTGATGCGGGTGTTGGTCATGTGCGTGTGCACCCCGCTGCGGCCGTGCCAGCGCGGGCCGGCCCCCGCGCCCCCCGCCACCGTCTCGTAGTAGCCCCCCCGCGCCGTGCCGAAGGTGACGTTGTTCATGCAGCCCTGCGGGCGCGGCCGGCGCCGGGCAGCGGGGGAGACCCCGGCACCCCCGGCCCTGGGACCCCCCCCAGCCCCGGGACCCCCAACCCCTGGGACCCCCCACCCCCGGGACCCCCAACACCCGGGACCCCCAACACCCGGGACCCCCGGCACCCCTGGCCCTGGGACCCCCAACCCCTGGGACCCCCAGCACCCCCGGGACCCCCAGCACCCCCAGCCCTGGGACCCCCCCCAGCCCCGGCACCCCTGGCCCTGGGACCCCCAACCCCTGGGACCCCCCACCCCCGGGACCCCCAACACCCGGGACCCCCAACACCCGGGACCCCCGGCACCCCTGGCCCTGGGACCCCCAACCCCTGGGACCCCCAGCACCCCCAGCCCTGGGACCCCCCCAGCCCCGGCACCCCTGGCCCTGGGACCCCCAACCCCTGGGACCCCCAGCACCCCCGGGACCCCCAGCACCCCCAGCCCTGGGACCCCCCCCAGCCCCAGCACCCCCAACCCCTGGGACCCCCCACCCCCGGGACCCCCAACACCCCCAACCCCTGGGACCCCCCACCCCCGGGACCCCCAACACCCGGGACCCCCGGCACCCCTGGCCCTGGGACCCCCAACCCCTGGGACCCCCAGCACCCCTGGGACCCCCAACCCCTGGGACCCCAAACACCCCTGGCCCTGGGACCCCCGACACCCCCCGACCCCCGGCCCTGGGACCCCCATCACCCCCCACCACCCCCGGCCCTGGGACCCCCCCACCCCCGGGACCCTCCCCACCCCTGGCACCCCCGGGACCCCCGGGACCCCCCCACCCCCAGCACCCCAGACCCCCGGGACCCACAACCCCCAGGACCCTCAGCACCCCCAGGACCCCCGGCCCCTGGGCCCCCCCACCCCCAGGACCCCCGGGAGCCCCCGCCCCCAGCACTGCCGACACCCTCAACCCCTGGGACCCCCCGACCCCCAGCACCCCTGGGACCCCCGACCCCCAGGACCCCCAGCACCCCTGGGCCTCCCAACCCCCAGGACCCCTGGGACCCCCGACCCCCAGGACCCCCAGCACCCCTGGGCCTCCCAACCCCCAGGACCCCTGGGACCCCCGACCCCCAGCACCCCTGGGACCCCCGACCCCCAGGACCCCCAGCACCCCGCACCCTGGGACCCCCAACCCCTGGGACTCCTGGGACCCCAGACCCCTGGGACCCCCAGCACCCCTGAGACCCCTGGGACCCCCCAACCCTCAGGACCCCTGACCCTGGGGACCCCTGACCCCTGAGATCCCTGGGCCCCCCGACCCCGGGACCCCTGATCCCCAGGACCCCCGACCCCTGGGACCCCCCGACCCCTCAGATCCCTGGGACCCCCGACCCCTGAGATCCCTGGGACCCCCGACCCTGGGACCCCTGACCCCTGAGATCCCTGGGACCCCCGGCCCTCAGGACCCCCGACCCGCGGGACCCCTGACCCCTGAGATCCCTGGGACCCCAGACCCCTGAGATCCCTGGGCCCCCCAACCCTCAGGACCCCTGACCCCGGGGACCCCCAACCCCTGAGATCCCTGGGGACCCCTGACCCTGGGACCCCCGACCCCTGAGATCCCTGGGACCCCCAACCCTGGGACCCCCGACCCCTGAGATCCCTGGGACCCCCAACGCTGGGACCCCCGACCCCTCAGATCCCTGGGACCCCCAACCCTCAGGACCCCCGACCCTGGGGACCCCCGACCCCTGAGATCCCTGGGACCCCCGACCCCTGGGACCCCCGGCCCCTGAGATCCCTGGGACCCCCCGACCCTGGGGACCCCTGACCCTGGGGACCCCCGACCCCTGAGGTCCCTGGGACCCCCGGCCCTCAGGACCCCCTACCTGCAGGACCCCTGACCCCTGAGATCCCTGGGACCCCCAACCCTCAGGACCCCTGACCCCGGGGACCCCCAACCCCTGAGATCCCTGGGACCCCCGACCCTGGGACCCCCCGACCCCTCAGATCCCTGGGACCCCCCAACCCTGAGATCCCTGGGACCCCCGACCCTGGGACCCCCGACCCCTGAGATCCCTGGGACCCCCAACCCTCAGGACCCCTGACCCCAGGGACCCCCAACCCCTGAGATCCCTGGGACCCCCGACCCCTGAGATCCCTGGGCCCCCCAACCCTCAGGACCCCCGACCCTGGGGACCCCCCGACCCCTGAGGTCCCTGGGACCCCCAGCCCCTGAGATCCCTGGGACCCCTGACCCTGGGACCCCCGACCCTGGGACCCCCCGACCCCTGAGATCCCTGGGGGGACCCCCGCCCCTGAGACCCCCGACCCCCGGGACCCCTGACCCCTGGGCCCCCCGACCGCGGCCCCCGGCCGTACCTGGGAGGCGGCGCAGACGCCGAAGGCCCTGAAGATGACGTCCACCACGCGCTGGGAGGTGAGCACGTTGCCCCCCACCACGGCGGCCTCGGGCGAGGGGTCCAGGATGGAGCCCGGGGGGATGAGCACCCGCACCGGGGCCAGGCAGCCCTGGGGGGCCGCGCCCGTCACCCCACGCCCACCCTGCCCCACACCCCGGGGCTGGGGGCCGGCACCCGAGCCCCCCGTGTTCCTGCCCCGGGGAATGGGGACCCCCCCCCAGCCCAGGGGATGGGGGTCCCGGAGCAGGGGGATGGGGGTCCCTGATCCCCCCAGCCCAGGGGATGGGGGTCCCGGAGCAGGGGGATGGGGGTCCCTGATCCCCCCAGCCCAGGGGATGGGGGTCCCGGAGCAGGGGGATGGGGGTCCCTGATCCCCCCAGCCCAGGGGATGGGGGTCCCGGACCCCCCTGCTCTGGGGGAGTGGGACCCAGGACCCCCCCAGCCCAGGGGATGGGGGTCCCAGAGCCCCCTAGCCCAGGGGATGGGGGTCCCGGCCCCCCCTGCTCTGGGGGAGTGGGACCCCGGGACCCCCCCAGCCCAGGGGATGGGGGTCCCTGATCCCCCCAGCCCAGGGGATGGGGGTCCCGGAGCAGGGGGATGGGGGTCCCTGATCCCCCCAGCCCAGGGGATGGGGGTCCCGGAGCAGGGGGATGGGGGTCCCTGATCCCCCCAGCCCAGGGGATGGGGGTCCCGGACCCCCCTGCTCTGGGGGAGTGGGACCCAGGACCCCCCCAGCCCAGGGGATGGGGGTCCCAGAGCCCCCTAGCCCAGGGGATGGGGGTCCCGGCCCCCCCTGCTCTGGGGGAGTGGGACCCCGGGACCCCCCCAGCCCAGGGGATGGGGGTCCCTGATCCCCCCAGCCCAGGGGATGGGGGTCCCGGAGCAGGGGGATGGGGGTCCCTGATCCCCCCAGCCCAGGGGATGGGGGTCCCGGAGCAGGGGGATGGGGGTCCCTGATCCCCCCAGCCCAGGGGATGGGGGTCCCGGACCCCCCTGCTCTGGGGGAGTGGGACCCAGGACCCCCCCAGCCCAGGGGATGGGGGTCCCAGAGCCCCCTAGCCCAGGGGATGGGGGTCCCGGCCCCCCCTGCTCTGGGGGAGTGGGACCCAGGACCCCCCCAGCCCAGGGGATGGGGGTCCTGGCCCCCCTGCCCCATAGCCCCGAGCCCCCCGGGGCCCGCGCTGGGCTGGCAGCCCCCCGACAGCACCGGCCCGGGCTCCTCGGGGGCTCTGCCCTGCTGGGGGGGTCCCGCAGCCGGGGGTCCCGCAGCCCGGGGGTCCCCGCATCCAGGGGTCCCACAGCCGGGGGTCCCACAGCCCAGGGGTCCCCACATCCAGGGGTCCCACAGCCGGGGGTCCCACAATTGGGGGTTCCACAGCCGGGGGTCCCACAGCCGAGGGTCCCATAATTGGGGGTCCCACAGCCGGGGGGGGGTCCCACATCTGGGGGTCCCACAGCCAGGGGTCCCACAATTGGGGGTCCCACATCTGAGGGTCCCACAGCCGGGGGGTCCCACAATTGGGGGTCCCACAGCCGGGGAGTCCCACAGCCGAGGGTCCCATAATTGGGGGTCCCACAGCTGGGGGGGGTCCCACATCTGGGGGTCCCACATCTGGGGGTCCCACAGCCGGGGGGTCCCACAATTGGGGGTCCCACAGCCGGGGGGTCCCACAGCCGAGGGTCCCATAATTGGGGGTCCCACAGGCAGGGGGGGTCCCACATCCGGGGGTCCCACAGCCGGGGGGTCCCATAATTGGGGGTCCCACAGGTGGGGGGGGGTCCCACATCTGGGGGTCCCACATCTGGGGGTCCCACAGCCGGGGGTCCCACAATTGGGGGTCCCACAGCCGGGGGGTCCCACAGCCGAGGGTCCCATAATTGGGGGTCCCACAGGCAGGGGGGGTCCCACATCTGGGGGTCCCACAGCCGGGGGTCCCACAGCCCAGGAATTCCCACAACTGGGGGTCCCATAGCCCTGGGGGTGCCACAGTTGGGGGTGCCACAGTTGGGGGTGCCACAGTTGGGGGTCCCAGAGCGGGGGTCCCAGAGCGGGGGTCCGGGGCGCGCACCTGGTTGAGGGGGATGTCCTGGCCCAGCATGCAGCGCAGGCAGTAGATGAGCGCGGCGAGCGTGACGGCGCGGGGCGCGTTGCAGTTCCCCAGCACCTCCGGCCCCGAGCCCGAGAAGTCGAACACGGCGCTGCCCTGGGGGGAGGGGCGGCCCCGTGCGTCCCCAGAACCCGGGGGGGACCCCAAAACCCCAGGGGGTCCCCAAAACCCCAGGGGGGGGTCTTCAAACCCCAGGGGGAGACCCTAAAACTGCAGAGGAGGTCTCCAAAATCCCAGAAGGGATCTCCAAAACCACAGGGGTGAGGCCAAAATCCCAGGGGGGGTCCCCAAAACCCCAGGGGGGACCCCAAAATCCCAGAGGGGGTCTCCAAAACCCTAGGGGAGGTCCCCAAAATGCCAGAAGGGGTCCCCAAAACCACAGGGGTGACGCCAAAATCCCAGGAGGGGTCCCCAAAACCCCAGGGGGAACCCAAAACCCCAGGGGGGTCCCCAAAACCCCAGGGGAGGTCCCCAAAATCCCAGAGGGGGTCCCCAAAACCCCAGGGGGATCTGTAAAACCCCAGGGGGGACCCCAAAAGCCAAGGGGGGGTCTCCAAAACTCCAGAACGGATCTCCAAAACCCCAGGAGCGACCCCAAAACCCCAGGGGGGTCCCAAAATCCCAGGGGGGTCCCCAAAACCCCAGGGGGGTCCCCAAAACCGCAGGGGGGTCCCCAACACCCCAGAGGGAACCCCAAAACCCCAGGGGTGGTCCCCAAAAGTCCAGGGGGGTCTCCAAAACCCCAGGGGGGACCCCAAAACCCCAGGGTGTCCCCAAAACCCCAGGGGGGGACCCCCGAAACCCAAGGGGGGGGGCCTTCAAACCCCGGGGCAAACCCCAAAACTGCAGAGGAGGTCTCCAAAATCCCAGAAGGGATCTCCAAAACCACAGGGGTGAGGCCAAAATCCCAGGGGGGGTCCCCAAAACCCCAGGGGGAACCCCAAAATCCCAGAGGGGGTCTCCAAAACCCCAGGGGAGGTCCCCAAAATCCCAGAGGGGGGCTCCAAAACCACAGGGGTGACGCCAAAATCCCAGGGGGGGTCCCCAAAACCCCAGGGGGGTCCCCAAAACCCCAGGGGGGACCCCAAAACCCCAGGGGGGTCTCCAAAACCCCAGCGGGGTCATCAAAACCCCAGAGAGGGTCCCCAAAACCCCAGGGGGGATCCCAAACCCCAGGGGGGGTCCCCAAAACCCCAGGGAGGACCCCAAACCCCCAGGGGGTGTCCCCAAAACCCCAGGGAGGGACACCCCAAAACCCCAAGGAGGACCCCAAAACCCCGGGGGGGTCCCAAAAACCCCAGAAGGGATCTCCAAAACCCCAGAGGGGGGTCCCCAAAACCCCAGGGAGGACCCCAAAATCCCAGGGGGGTCCCCAAACCCTCAGGGGGGTCTCCAAAACCCCAGGGGGGGACCCCAAACCCCCAGGGGGGGTCCCCAAAACCCCAGGGAGGACCCCAAACCCCCAGGGGGGGTCTCCAAAACCCCAGGGAGGGACACCCCAAAACCCCAAGGAGGACCCCAAAACCCCAGGGGGGGTCCCCAAAACCCCAGAAGGGATCTCCAAAATCCCAGAGGGGGGTCCCCAAAACCCCAGGGAGGACCCCAAAATCCCAGGGGGGTCCCCAAACCCTCAGGGGGGTCTCCAAAACCCCAGGGGGGGACCCCAAACCCCCAGGGGGGGTCCCCAAAACCCCAGGGAGGACCCCAAACCCCCAGGGGGGGGTCTCCAAAACCCCAGGGAGGGACACCCCAAAACCCCAAGGAGGACCCCAAAACCCCAGGGGGGGTCCCCAAAACCCCAGAAGGGATCTCCAAAATCCCAGAGGGGGGTCCCCAAAACCCCAGGGAGGACCCCAAAATCCCAGGGGGGTCCCCAAACCCTCAGGGGGGTCTCCAAAACCCCAGGGGGGGACCCCAAACCCCCAGGGGGGGTCCCCAAAACCCCAGGGAGGACCCCAAACCCCCAGGGGGGGTCTCCAAAACCCCAGGGAGGGACACCCCAAAACCCCAAGGAGGACCCCAAAACCCCAGGGGGGGTCCCCAAAACCCCAGAAGGGATCTCCAAAATCCCAGAGGGGGGTCCCCAAAACCCCAGGGAGGACCCCAAAATCCCAGGGGGGTCCCCAAACCCCCAGGGGGGTCTCCAAAACCCCAGGGGGGGACCCCAAAACCATAAAGAGGGTCCCCAAAACCCCAGAGGGGACCTCCAAAACCCCAGGGGGGGACCCCAAAACCCCAGGGGGGGTCTCCAAAACCCCAGGGGGGGACCCCAAAACCATAGAGAGGGTCCCCAAAACCCCAGAGGGGACCTCCAAAACCCCAGGGGGGGTCCCCAAAACCCCAGTGACCCCAAAACCCCGGGGGGGGTCCCCAAAACGCCATTTGGGGGCAGGGGGGGGATGCCCCGCGCGCCGGGGCCGCCCGCTCACCTCCCGGGGGTCCAGCTGCACCCGCAGCCGGATGGGCGAGCCGTCGTCCATGCGGTCCTCGGCCTCCAGCGCCGCGCCCCAGCGCGCGGCGAAAGCCTTCAGCATCTCCCGCACGGCCGCCTCGGCGCTGGCCTGGGGGGGGCGGCGCGGCCGTCAGGGCGCGGCCGGCGCGGCGAGCACCGCGGCGGCGGCGGCGGGGACGCGGCGCGGTCCCACCTGGATGTGGGCCATGTACGCCTGGACCACCGGCAGCCCGTGGAGGCGGATGAGCTCCGTCACCAGCTGGATGCCTTTCTGGTTGGCGGCCACCTGGGCCCGCAGGTCCGATAGGTTGTCCGGAATGTTCCGGCTCCCGCTGCAGCCCGGGATGCGGCCCGGAGCCATCAGGGCTTCCCTCACCGCTGCCGGGGCGGGGGGCGAGTCAGCAGCAGCGGGGACCAGGGTGCCCGGCACCACCATCCCCGCCGCGTCCCCACCGTGGTCCCACCATCCCCAATGTGTCCCCACCATCCCCAACGTGTCCCCACCATCCCCAACATGGCCCCACCACGTCCCCACCATCCCCACCACGTCCCCACCATGGTCCCACCATCCCTAACACGTCCCCTCCACATCCCCACCATCCCCACCATGGTCCCACCATCCCCAATGTGTCCCCACCATCCCCACCACGTCCCCACCATGGTCCCACCATCCCTAACACGTCCCCTCCACATCCCCACCATCCCCACCATGGTCCCACCATCCCCAACGTGTCCCCACCATCCCCAACGTGTCCCCTCCGCGTCCCCACCATGGTCCCACCATCCCCAACACGTCCCCTCCGCATCCCCACCATCCCCACCATGGTCCCACCATCCCCACCGCGTCCCCACCGTGGTCCCACCATCCCCAATGTGTCCCCACCATCCCCAACGTGTCCCCACCACCCCCAACGTGTCCCCATCACGTCCCCACCATGGTCCCACCATCCCCAACACGTCCCCTCCACATCCCCCCCATCCCCACCATGGTCCCACCGTCCCCAACGTGTCCCCTCCGCGTCCCCACCATCCCCAACGTGTGCCCACCACATCCCCACCATCCCCAACATGGCCCCACCGCGTCCCCGCCATCCCCACCGTGGTCCCACCATCCCCTCCACATCCCCATCATCCCCAACGTGGCCCCACCATCCCCAACGTGGCCCCACCACATCCCCACCATCCCCACCACATCGTCCCCACCGTCCCCAACGTGTCCCCATAGCGGCCTCACCATCCTCAACATGTCCCCACCGCATCCCCACCATCCCCAACACGTCCCCACCGCATCCCCACCATCCCCACCGCATCCCCACCATCCCCACCGCATCCCCACCATCCCCAACGCGTCCCCACCGCATCCCCACCATCCCCACCGCATCCCCACCATCCACAACGCATCCCCACCATCCCCACCGCATCCCCACCATCCCCAACGCATCCCCACCATCCCCAACGCGTCCCCACCATCCCCAACGCATCCCCACCATCCCCAACGCGTCCCCACCGCATCCCCACCATCCCCAACGCATCCCCACCATCCCCAACGTGTGCCCACCATGGTCCCACCATCCCCAACGTGTCCCCACCGCGTCCCCACCATCCCCAATGCGTCCCCACCGCGTCCCCACCATCCCCAATGCATCCCCACCATCCCCAACGCATCCCCACCATCCCCAACGCGTCCCCACCGCATCCCCACCATCCCCAACGCGTCCCCACCATCCCCAACGTGTCCCCACCATCCCCAACGCGTCCCCACCGCGTCCCCACCATCCCCAACGCGTCCCCACCGCATCCCCACCATCCCCAACGCGTCCCCACCACCCCCAACGTGTCCCCACCATCCCCAACGCGTCCCCACCGCGTCCCCACCATCCCCAACGCGTCCCCACCGCATCCCCACCATCCCCAACGCGTCCCCACCGCATCCCCACCATCCCCAACGCGTCCCCACCATCCCCAACGTGTGCCCACCGCGTCCCCACCATCCCCAACGTGTCCCCACCATCCCCAACGCGTCCCCACTGCATCCCCACCATCCCCACTGCGTCCCCACCGCGTCCCCACCATCCCCAATGTGTCCCCACCCTCCCCAACGTGTGCCCACCATGGTCCCACCATCCCCAATGTGTGCCCACCATGGTCCCACCATCCCCACCGTGTCCCCACCGCGTCCCCACCATCCCCAATGCGTCCCCACCGTCCCCAACGTGGCCCCAAAGTGGCCCCACCATCCCCAACACATCCCCTCCACATCCCCACCACCCCCGTGTCCCCGCCACATCCCCACCATCCCCAACGCATCCCCACCACGTCCCGACCATCCCCACCACGTCCCCACCATCCCCAATGTGTCCCCACTGCGTCCCCACCATCCCCACCGTGTCCCCACCGCGGCCCTGCCAGCCCTGTTGCATCCCCACCACATTGCCACCACGTCTCCACCATCCCAACCGTGTCCCCGCTGTCCCCACCGTTCTGTGTCCCCACCGCGTCCCCACCATCCCCACCACGACCCCACCATCCCCACTGTCCCCACCATCCCCACCACATCCCCGCCATCCCTGCTGCATCCCCGCTGTCCCCGCCATCCCCACCATCTCCACCACATCCCCGCTGCGTCCCCACCATGTCCCCACCGTCCTTGCTGCACCCCCAACGTCCCCGCCATCCCCACCACGTCCCCACCATCCTCACCATGTCCTCACTGCATCCCCACCATCCCTGTCTCCACCACGTCCCCGCCATGCCCACCGCCTCAACCACACCCCGTCCCCACCGCGTCCCCACCATCCCCACCACATCCCTGCCATCCTTGTTGCATCCCCGCTGTCCCCACCATCCCCACCATCTCCACCACATCCCCACCATCCACACCGTGTCCCCACCGTCCCCACCACATCCCCACCATCCACACCGCGTCCCCACCATCCCCACCACATCCCCACCATCCACACCATGTCCTCACCATATCCCCACCATCCCTGCTGCATCCCCACCATCCCTGCCATCTCCACCACGTCCCCACCATCCCCACGACCTCTGCCACATCCCCACCGTCCCCACCGTGTCCCCACCGTCCCCACCACATCCCCACCATCCTCACCATATTCTCACCATATCCCCACCATCCCCACCACGTCTCCACCACGTCCCCGCCATCCCTGCCACCTCCACCACATCCCCACCGTCCCCACCGTGTCCCCACCGTGTCCCCACCGTCCCCACCACATCCCCACCATCCTCACCATATTCTCACCGTATCCCCACCATCCCCACCACATCTCCACCATGTCCCCGCCATCCCTGCCACCTCCACCACATCCCCACCGTCCCCACCGTGTCCCCACCGCGTCCCCACCGTCCCCACCACATCCCCACCATCCTTGCTGCATCCCCAATGTCCCCGCCATCCCCACCACATCTCCACCATGTCCCCACCATCCCCGCCACCTCCACCACATCCCCACCGTCCCCATGTCCCCACCATCCTTGCTGCATCCCTAACGTCCCCACCATCCCCACCGCGTCCCCACCACGTCCCCACCACACCCCCACCATCCCTGCCGTCTCCACCTCATCCCAGCCATCCCTGCCACTTCCACCACATCCCCACCGTCCCCACCATGTCCCCACCGTGCCCCCACCGTCCTCACCACATCCCCACCACCCTTGCTGCATCCCCAACGTCCCCACCATCCCCACCACGTCCCCACCACATCCCCACCACATCCCCGCCGCGTCCCCACTGCATCCCCACCCTGTCCCCACCATCCCCACCATCCCCACCACATCCCCACCGTCCTCACCACATCCCCGCCATCCTTGCTGCATCCCCAACGTCCCCACCATCCCCACCACGTCCCCACCACGTCCCCACCACGTCCCCACCACATCCCCACCGCGTCCCCACCGCGTCCCCACTGCATCCCCACCACATCCCCACCGTCCCCACCCTGTCCCCACCATCCCCACCACATCCGCACCGTCCTCACCGCATCCCCGCCATCCTTGCTGCATCCCCAACGTCCCCACCATCCCCACCACATCCCCACCACATCCCCACCGCGTCCCCACCACGTCCCCACCGCGTCCCCACCACGTCCCCACCACATCCCCACCACATCCCCACCGCGTCCCCACCACGTCCCCACCGCGTCCCCACCACGTCCCCACCACATCCCCACCGCATCCCCACCGCGTCCCCACCACGTCCCCACCGTCCTCACCACATCCCCGCCATCCTTGCTGCCTCCCCAACGTCCCCACCGCGTCCCCACCGCGTCCCCGCCGCCCCCGCCGCCCCGGCGCGGACGCACCCTCCTCCTGGAAGACGCCGTCCTTCACCAGCTTGAAGGAGACGAAGACGGCCCCCTCCTCACGCAGCGCCTTGGAGTGGGGGGGCATGGAGCCGGGGGTGCTGCCCCCGATGTCGGCGTGGTGCCCCCGGCTCGCCACGAAGAACACGGGCCTGGGGACCCCCGGCCAAAAAACCTGGGGGAGCCCAGCGCTGAGCCCCTGCGCCCACACCCCGGGGTGCCCCGGGGGGGGTCCTGCACCCCGGGGGGGGGTCCTGCACCCCACGGAGGGGTCCTGTACCCCAGGGGGGGTCCTGCACCCCTGGGTGCCCCAGGGGGGTCCTGCACCCCGGGGGGGGGTCCTGCACCCCATGGAGGGGTCCTGCACCCCACGGAGCAATCCTGTATCCCAGGGGGGGTCCTGCACCCTTGGGTGCCCCAGGGGGGGCCTGCACCCAAGGGGTGGTCCTGCACCCCTGGGTGCCCCAGGGGGGTCCTGCACCCCGGGGGGGGGTCCTGCACCCCATGGAGGGGTCCTGCACCCCACGGACAAGTCCTGTACCCCAGGGGGGGTCCTGCACCCCTGGGTGCCCTGGGGCGGTCCTGCACCCCAGGGGGGGTCCTGCACCCTTGGGTGCCCTGGTGAGGGTCCTGCACCCCACGGAGGAGTCCTGCACCCCGGGGAGGGGTCCTGCACCCCTGGGTGCCCTGGGGGGGGGTCCTGTACTCCAGGGGGGGTCCTGCATCCCAGAGATGGGGTCCTGCACTACTGGGTGCCCCAGGGGGGTCCTGCACCCCGGGGGGGGGGGGTCCTGCATCCCGGGGGGGGGGTCCTGCACCCTTGGGTGCCCCAGGGGGCTCCTGCACCCCAGGGGGGTCCTGCACCCCGGGTGCCCCAGAGCGGGGTCCTGCACCCAGGGGTGCCCCAGAGGGGGGTCCCGCACCCCAGGGAATCCCAGAGAGGGATCCTGCACCCCAGGGGGGTCCTGCACCCCGGGGTGCCCCACAGCAGGGTCCTGCACCCCACAGAGGGACCCTGCACCCCGGGGTGCCTCAGGGGGGGTCCTGCATCCCGGGGGGCGTCCTGCACCCTAGGGTGTCCTGGGGAGGGGTCCTGCACCCCAGGGTGTTTCGGAGCGCAACCCTGCACCCTGAAATGCCCCGGGGAGGGTCCTGCACCCCAGGGTGTCCCAGAGCAGGGTCCTGCACCCCAGGGTGCCCCGGGGGGGGGGGGGTCCTGCACCCTGGCGTGTCCTGGAGCTGGATCCTGCACCCCAGGGTCCCCCGGGGGGGTGGTCCTGCACCCCAAGGTGCCCCGGGGAGGGTCCTGCACCCCAGGGCGTCCTGGAGCTGGATTCTGCACCCCAGGGTGCCCCAGGGGGGGTGTCCTGCACCCAGGGTGTCCCAAAGCAGGGTACTGCACCCCGGGGTGCCCCGGGGGGGGGTGTCCTGCACCCCAGGGGGTCCCAGAGCGGGGTCCTGCACCCCAGGGTGCCCCGGGGGGGGAAGGTCCTGCACCCCAGGGTGTCCCAGAGCAGGGTCCTGCACCCCAGGGTGCCCCGGGGGGGTCCTGCACCCCGGGGTGCCCCGGGTGGGGGGGGGTCCTGCACCCCAGGGTGCCCCGGGGGAGGGGTCCTGCACCCCAGGGTGTCCCGGGGGGGGGTCCTGCACCCCAGGGTGTCCCAGAGTGGGGTCCTGCACCCCGGGGTGCCCCGGGGGGGGGGGGTCCTGCACCCCGGGGTGCCCCGGGGGTCCCGCGGCCCCGGCCCGCACTCACGGGGGTGATGACGGTGAGGTCGGGCAGGTGGCTGCCCCCCGCGCAGGGGTGGTTGCTCAGGATGACGTCCCCCTCCCGCAGCTCCTCACCGAGGTTGCGGATCTGCGGCGGCACCGGGGAGGGGCTGAGGGGGCCCCAGGGGGTCCCAGAGGAGCCCTGGGGGGTCCTGGGGGGTCTCAGAGGGATCCCAGGGGGGTACTGGGGGGTCCCAGAGAGGTCCTGGGGGGCCCCAGAGGAGTCCCGGGGGGTCCCAGGGGGTGCCAGAGGGGCCCTGGGGGGTCCTGGGGGGTCCTAAAGGGATCCAGGGGGGTACTGGGGGGTCCCAGAGAGGTCCTGGGGGGTCCCAGGGGGTCCCAGAGGAGCCCTGGGCAGTCCTAGGGGGTCTCAGAGGGATCCCGGGGGGTACTGGGGGGTCCCGCGGGGTCCTGGGGAGTCTCAGAGAGGTCCTGGGGGGCCCCAGAGGGGTCCTGGGGGGTCCTAGAGAGGTTCTGGGGGGTCCAGGGGGGGTCCCGAGGGGGTCCCAGGGGGGATCTGGGGGTCCCAGAGGGTTCCAGAAATGTTCCAGGGGTCCCAGGGGGGTCCCAGAGGGGTCCTGGGGGGTCCCAGGGTGTTCCAGAAATGTTCCAGGGAGACCCAGAGGGGTTCTGGGGGGTCCCAGAGGCATCCTGGGGGGTCCTGGGGGGTTCCAAAGATGTTCCAAGGGGTCCCAGGGGTGTTCCGGGGAGTCCCAGGGGGTCCCAGGGAGTCCCAAGGGGGTCCTGGGGGGTCCCAGAGGGGTCCCAGGGGTTCCAGAGATGTTCCAGGGGGTCCCAGGGGGGTTCCGGGGCATCCCACAAGGGTCACAGGGGGTCCCAGAGGGGTGCTGGGGGGGTCCCCAGGGGTCCCAAGGGCGTCCTGGGGGGTCCCCGGGGGTCCCAGAGGGGTCCCAGGGGGTCCCGAGGGGGTCCTAGGGGGTCCCGAGGGGTTCCAAAGATGTTCCAAGGGGTCCCAGGGGTGTTCCAGGGAGTCCCAGAGGGGTCCTGGGGGGTCCCAAGGGGGTCCTGGGGGGGTCCCTGGGGGTCCCAAGGGGGTCCTGGGGGGTCCCGAGGGGATCCTGAGAGGTCCCGGGGGGTTCCAAAGATGTTCCAATGGGTCCTAGGGGTGTTCTGGGGAATCCCAGAGGGGTCCTGGGGGGTCCCAGAAGAGTCCTGGGGGGTCCCAGAATGGTCCTGGGGCATCCCCGGGGGTCCCAAGGGCGTCCTGGGGGGTCCTGGGGGGGTCCCAGAAGGGTCCTGGGGGGTCCCCGGGGTTCCAAGGAGGTCCTGGGGGGTCCCGGGGGGTTCCAAAGATGTTCCAAGGGGTCCCAGGGGTGTTCCAGGGGGTCCCAAGGGGGTCCTGGGGGGTCCCGGGGGGTCCCGGGGGGTTGCAAAGATGTTCCAGGGGGTCCCAGGGGGTCCCAAGGGGGTCCTGGGGGGTCCCCGGGGGTCCCAAGGGGGTCCTGGGGGGTTGCAAAGATGTTCCAAGGGGTCCCAGGGGGTCCCAAGGGGGTCCTGGGGGGTTCCAAAAATGTTCCAAGGGGTCCCAGGGGGTCCCGGGGGGTCCCAAGGGGGTCCTGGGGGGTCCCCGGGGGTCCCAAGGGGGTCCTGGGGGGTTGCAAAGATGTTCCAAGGGGTCCCAGGGGGTCCCAAGGGGGTCCTGGGGGGTTCCAAAGATGTTCCAAGGGGTCCCAGGGGGTCCCGGGGGTCCCCCCCTACCTGGAACTGGACGGTCTCCTGCATGGCGCCCAGGTGGACGGGGATGTGGGGGGCGTTGGACACCAGCCCCCCGTCGGGCCCGAAGAGCGCGCAGGAGAAGTCCAGGCGCTCCTTGATGTTGGTGGAGATGGCCGTGCGCTGCAGGATGCGGCCCATCTGCTCTGCGGGGCGGGGGGCGCGCGGCGGACCCTCAGGAGGGGACCCCCGCCCCGCGCCCACCCCCCCTCTGCCCCCCGCCCCACGCTGACCCCCCCGCCCCGCCCCACAGCCCTCGCCCTGCCTCACAGCGGGGGTTCCCGGGACCCCCGCCCCGTCCCCGGCACCCCCGGCGAGCGCCGGGCGCCGCCGCCGCGTGCCCCCCGGCTGGGGCGCAGCCCCCCCACCTGCGATGCTCATGAAGCGGTGGGAGAAGATGGAGAGCTGGACGGGGTCGAGCTGGGGGCCGAGGGGCCGCGGGGGGCCCGAGCCGACGGCGATGCAGACGTCGCCGAAGCCGGTGAGGCTGGCGGTGCAGCCCGGCTCCACCACGATGGTGCTGGGGGAGGCAGCCGGCGGCACCGGGAGCTGGAGGGGCGCGGGGCTCTCCGGGGTCCCACCATCACCCCGGGGTCCCAACAGCTCCCCGGGGTCCCCACCATCACCCTGGGGTCCCCACCGGCTCCCCGGGGTCCCCACCATCACCCTGGGGTCTCCGCTGGCTCCCTGGGGTCCCACCAGCTCCTTGGGGTCCCCACCATCTTCTTGGGGTCCCCACCAGCTCCTTGGGGTCCCCACTGGCTCCCTGGGGTCCCCACCATCTTCTTGGGGTCCCCAACAGCTCCTTGGGGTCCCCACTGGCTCCCTGGGGTCCCCACCATCTTCCTGGGGTCCCCAACAGCTCCTCGAGGTCCCCACCAGTGCCCCTGGGGTCCCACCATCATCCTGGGGTCCCCACCGGCTCCCTGGGGTCCCACCAGCTCCTTGGGGTCCCCACCATCTTCTTAGGGTCCTCACCAGCTCTTTGGGGTCCCCACCAACTCCCCAGGGTCCCCACCAGCTCCTTGGGGTCCCACCACCTCCTTGGGGTCCCCACCAGCTCCTTGGGGTCCCCACCAACTCCCCAGGGTCCCCACCACCTCCTTGGGGTCCCCACCACCTCCTTGGGGTCCCCACCAGCTCCTTGGGGTCCCACCACCTCCTTGGGGTCCCCACCAGCTCCTTGGGGTCCCCGCTGGCTCCCCAGGGTCCCACCAGTGCCCTTGGGGTCCTTCTGGCTCCCCGGGGCCCCTGGCAGCCCCCCCGGGGTCCCTGCCAGCTTTGGGGGGGGGTCCCATTGGCTCCCGGGGGTCCCCGGCAGCCCCCCCGGGGGTCCCCAACCTGTTCTTGTCGATGATGATGGCGGGGGCCGGCAATGGCGTGGTCGCAGGCCAGCTCCTCCAGCAAGAACACCGGCGTCTCCAGGTAGCCGTCCTCGAAGTAGCACCGCGTCACCTGCGGCACCCAGCCCGAGCCCCCAGCCCCACGCCGGGTCACCCCCTGTCCCGCCGCACCGCCCCCCCGGGACCCCCCGGGACCCCCCGGCCCTCACCGTCTCCACGCGCGCCGGTTTGCCGCTGGGGGCCACGGGGGTCTCGCAGCTGATGCCGCTGCTGCCGGTGCCGCGCACCCGCACGTCGTCCACCACCACGGCGCGGTCGGGGATGGTGAAGCCGAACTCCAACAGGTACCTGCGGGTGGGGGCGGGCAGCAGCTACGGCGAGGGGGCACGGGGAGACCCCCGGCTGCACCCCCGGCACGGCACGGCAGCGCCGGGATGGGATTGCGGGGCTGGGACGGGGATCGCGGCGCTGGGCTGGGGATCACGGTGCTGGGACGGGGATCATGGTGCTGGGATGGGGATCACGGTGCTGGGACAGGGATCACGGGGCTGGGACGGGGATCACGGTTCCAGGATGGGGATCACGGGGCTGGGACGGGGATCACAGTTCCAGCGTGGGGATCACGGCGCTGGGACGGGGATCACGGTTCCAGGATGGGGATCACGGGGCTGGGACGGGGATCACGGTTCCAGGATGGGGATCACGGTGCTGGGACAGGGATCACAGGACTGGGACGGGGATCACGGGGCTGGGACGGGGATCACGGGGCTGGGATGGGGATCACGGTGCTGGGACAGGGATCACGGGGCTGGGACAGGGATCACGGGGCTGGGACGGGGATCACGGTTCCAGGATGGGGATCACGGGGCTGGGACGGGGATCATGGGGCTGGGATGGGGATCACGGTGCTGGGACAGGGATCACGGGGCTGGGACAGGGATCACGGGGCTGGGACGGGGATCACGGTGCTGGGACAGGGATCATGGGGCTGGGACGGGGATCACGGTGCTGGGACGGGGATCATGGGGCTGGGATGGGGATCACGGTGCTGGGACAGGGATCACGGGGCTGGGACAGGGATCACGGTTCCAGGATGGGGATCACGGGGCTGGGACGGGGATCACGGCGCTGGGACGGGGATCACAGTTCCAGGATGGGGATCACGGCACTGGGACGGGGATCGCAGGGCTGGGACAGGGATCACGGTGCTGGGATGGGGATTGCGGGGCTGGGACAGGGATCACGGTGCTGGGACAGGCATCATGGTTCTGGGATGGAAATTGTGGCACTGGGATGGGGATTGCGGTGCTCGGATGGGGCTCATGGTGCCAGAACAGGGATCATGGCACTGGGATGGCAATTACGGCACTGGGACAGGGACTGCGGTTCTGGGATAGGGATCATGGTGCCGGGAAGGGGAATCACGGCACCAGGACAGGGATCACAGTGCCAGGATGGGGATCGTGGTGCTGGGATAGGGCCTGCAGTACTGCGATGGGGATCACGGCGCTGGGATGGGGATCGTGGTGCTGGGACGGGGATCGCGGTTCTGGGATGGGGATCATGGTGCCAAGGTGGGAGATTGCGGCACCGTGATGGGAATTGCGGTGCTGGGATGGGGATCGCAGTGTCAGGACAGAGATCACAGCGCTGCGATGGTGATTATGGCACTGGAACAGGGACTGCAGTTGTAGGATGGGGATTATGGTGCCGGGATGGGGATCACGGTGCTGACATGGGAGATTGCAGCACCGTGATGGGGATCACGGCACCGAGACGGGGATCATGGCTGGGATGGGGATTGCAGTGGTCAGATGGGGATCACGGCACCGGGATGGGGATCATGGTTCCGGGACGGGAATCACAGCACCAGGACGGGGATCATGGCTGGGATGGGAATTGCGGTGGTTGGATGGGGATCACGGTGCTGAGATGGGAGATTGCGGCACCGCGACGGGAATCGTGCTGCCGGGATGGGGATCACAATATCAGGACAAGGACTGCGGTTCCGGGATGGGGATCACGGCACCGGGACAGAGATTATGGCTGCGATGGAGATTGTGGCACTGACATGGGAATTGCCATGCTATGACACGGATTGCGGTGGTCGGATGGGAATCACGGTGCCAGGACAGGAATCACGGCACTGGGATGGTGATTACGGCACTGGGACAGGGACTATGGTTCAGGGATGGGGATCACGGTGCTGGGAATGGGGATCACACCGCTGGGACGGGGATCATGGTGCCAGTATGGGGGATTGCAGCACCATGATGGGGATTGCGGTGCCGGGACTGGGATCACGGTGCTGGGATGGGGATTGCAGCACCGTGGTCAGGATTGTGGCACTGGGACAGGAATCACAGTGCTGGGAAGGGGGATCACGGCACCAGGACAGGGATCACAGTGCCAGGATGGGAATCATGGTGCTGGGATGGGGCCTGCAGTGCCAGGATGGGGGATTGTGGTGGTGGGATGGGGAATCACGACACTGGGACAGGAATCATGGTGCCAGGATGGGGACTGTGGTTCTGGGATGGGGATCGCGGTGCCGGGATGGGGATCCTGGTGCCGGGATGGGGATCACGGCACCATGATGGGGATCGTGGCACTGTGATGGGGATCGCGGTGCTGGGACGGGGATCCCGGTGCCAGAATGGGGATTGTGGTGCTGGGATGGGGATCGCGGCGCCGGGATGGGGATCACGGTGCCGGGACGGGGATCGCGGTGCTGGGATGGGGATCGTGGCACCATGATGGGGATCCTGGTGCTGGGACAGGGATCGCGGTGCCGGGATGGGGATTGCGGCACCATGATGGGGATCGTGGCACTGTGATGGGATCCCAGTGCTGGGATGGGGATTGTGGTGCTGGGATGGGGATCGTGGCACCGTGATGGGGATCCTGGTGCTGGGACAGGGATCGTGGTGCCAGGATGGGGATTGCGGTGCTGGGATGGGGATTGCGGCACCATGATGGGGATCGTGGCACCGTGATGGGGATCCTGGTGCTGGGACAGGGATCGCGGTCCTGGGATGGGGATTGCAGCACCATGATGGGGATCATGGCACTGTGATGGGGATCCCAGTGCTGGGATGGGGATTGTGGTGCTGGGATGGGGATCGTGGCACCGTGATGGGGATTGTGGCACCGTGATGGGGATCCTGGTGCTGGGACAGGGATCGCGGTGCTGGGATGGGGATTGCG
This sequence comes from Pelecanus crispus, assembly GCF_030463565.1. NCBI lineage: Eukaryota > Metazoa > Chordata > Aves > Pelecaniformes > Pelecanidae > Pelecanus > Pelecanus crispus. Next base: position 175,631,718 of record NC_134644.1, on the reverse strand, counting down.
GTGCTGGGATGGGGATCGTGGCACCATGATGGGGATCCTGGTGCTGGGACAGGGATCGCGGTGCCGGGATGGGGATTGCATCACCATGATGGGGATCATGGCACTGTGATGGGGATCCCAGTGCTGGGATGGGGATTGTGGTGCTGGAATGGGGATTGCGGTGCTGGGATGGGGATCGCGGCGCCGGGACGGGGATCACGGTGCCGGGACGGGGATTGCGGTGCTGGGATGGGGATTGCGGCACCATGATGGGGATCGTGGCACCGTGATGGGGATCCTGGTGCTGGGACAGGGATCGCGGTGCCGGGATGGGGATCGTGGCACTGTGATGGGGATCATGGCACTGTGATGGGGATCCCAGTGCTGGAATGGGGATCGCGGCGCCGGGACGGGGATCGCGGCGCCGGGACGGGGACCGCGGCACCAGGACAGACCGGCTGGTGAAGGCGGCGTGGAAGTCTCCGGCGCGGCAGGAGCCGGGGGTGGGCGGGTGCCCCTTGGCCGAGCACATGAGGGCACAGTCGGTGCCCTCGTAGCGCAGGTGCAGGAACGGCTCCGTCCGGATCTGCTCCCTGCGGGCCGGCCCCGTCAGCCGCGGCGGCGGCAGCGGCGAGGGGGGGTCGCCCCCCGATCCGCGCTCCCCCGCCCCGGCACCCGCGCCGCCGGCTCACCCGGCGAAGCCCTGCGCCCGCAGCGCGTCCCGGCACTCCCGCTCCAGCGCGGCGATGCGCCCGTCCAGCCAGGGGAAGGCGGCCGGCTCGTAGCGGAGGGCGCAGGGGGCCTGCGCCTCGTGCACCACGTCCGCCAGCGCCAGCCCGTAGGCCGACAGGACCCCGCTGTACCTGCGCCACGCCGCTGCCGCCACCGAACGCGGCGCCCCGGCCGCAGGCACCCCCAGATCCGGGGCACCCCCGGAGCCGGGGCACCCGCCCAGGGATGGGACCCCCAAATCCCCAAACCCAGGGGCATCCCCAAACCCAGCACCCACCTGGGGATGGGACCCCCAAATCCCCAAACCCAGGGGCACCCCCGGAGCCGGGGCACCCGCCCAGGGATGGGACCCCCAAACCCAGCACCCAAGGGCACCCCCAAACCCAGCACCCACCTGGGGATGGGACCCCCAAACCCAGCACCCACCTGGGGATGGGACCCCCAAACCCCCAAACCCAGGGGCATCCCCGGAGCTGGGGCACCCGCCCAGGGATGGGACCCCCAAACCCAGCACCCACCTGGGGATGGGACCCCCAAATCCCCAAACCCAGGGGCACCCCCGGAGCCGGGGCACCCGCCCAGGGATGGGACCCCCAAACCCAGCACCCACCTGGGGATGGGACCCCCAAACCCAGCACCCACCCAGGGATGGGAACCCCAAATCCCCAAACCCAGGGGCATCCCCGGAGCCGGGGCACCCACCCAGGGATGGGACCCCCAAACCCAGCACCCAAGGGCACCCCCAAACCCAGCACCCACCTGGGGATGGGACCCCCCAAACCCCCAAACCCAGGGGCACCCCCGGAGCCGGGGCACCCGCCCAGGGATGGGACCCCCAAACCCAGCACCCACCTGGGGATGGGACCCCCAAACTCCCAAACCCAGGGGCACCCCCGGAGCCGGGGCACCCGCCCAGGGATGGGACCCCCAAACCCAGCACCCAAGGGCACCCCCAAACCCAGCACCCACCTGGGGATGGGACCCCCAAATCCCCAAACCCAGGGGCATCCCTGGAGCCGGGGCACCCGCCCAGGGATGGGACCCCCAAACCCAGCACCCACCTGGGGATGGGACCCCAAAATCCCCAAACCCAGGGGCACCCCCGGAGCCGGGGCACCTGCCCAGGGATGGGACCCCCAAACCCAGCACCCAAGGGCACCCCCAAACCCAGCACCCACCTGGGGATGGGACCCCCAAACCCAGCACCCACCTGGGGATGGGACCCCCAAACCCCAAACCCAGGGGCACCCCCGGAGCCGGGGCACCCGCCCAGGGATGGGACCCCCAAACCCAGCACCCAAGGGCACCCCCAAACCCAGCACCCACCTGGGGATGGGACCCCCAAATCCCCAAACCCAGGGGCACCCCCGGAGCCGGGGCACCCGCCCAGGGATGGGACCCCCAAACCCAGCACCCACCTGGGGATGGGACCCCCAAATCCCCAAAACCAGGGGCACCCCCGGAGCCGGGGCACCCGCCCAGGGATGGGACCCCCCAAACCCTGCACCCACCTGGGGATGGGACCCCCAAATCCCCAAACCCAGGGGCACCCCCGGAGCCGGGGCACCCGCCCAGGGATGGGACCCCCAAACCCTGCACCCACCTGGGGATGGGACCCCCAAACCCAAGGCACCCGCGGGCACCCCCAAAGCCAGGGCACCCGCCCAGGGATGGGACCCCCAAACCCAGCACCCACCTGGGGATGGGACCCCCAATCCCCAAACCCAGGGGCACCCCCGGAGCCGGGGCACCCGCCCAGGGATGAGACCCCCAAACCCAGCACCCAAGGGCACCCCCAAACCCAGCACCCACCTGGGGATGGGACCCCCAAATCCCCAAACCCAGGGGCATCCCCGGAGCCGGGGCACCCGCCCAGGGATGGGACCCCCAAACCCAGCACCCACCTGGGGATGGGACCCCCAAATCCCCAAACCCAGGGGCACCCCCGGAGCCGGGGCACCCGCCCAGGGATGGGACCCCCAAACCCTGCACCCACCTGGGGATGGGACCCCCAAATCCCCAAACCCAGGGGCACCCCCGGAGCCGGGGCACCCGCCCAGGGATGGGACCCCCAAACCCTGCACCCACCTGGGGATGGGACCCCCAAACCCAAGGCACCCGCGGGCACCCCCAAAGCCAGGGCACCCGCCCAGGGATGGGACCCCCAAACCCAGCACCCACCTGGGGATGGGACCCCCAATCCCCAAACCCAGGGGCACCCCCGGAGCCGGGGCACCCGCCCAGGGATGAGACCCCCAAACTCAGCACCCACTCGGGGACCAGGGCACCCCCAAACCCAGGGCACCCACCCGGATGGGACCCCCCAAACCCCAGGGCACCCCCAAACCCAGCACCCACCCAGGAACTGGGGCACCCCCAAACCCAGGGCACCTGTCTGGGGATGGCACCCCCAAAACCCAGCACCCACCCAGGAACCACAGCACCCCCAAACCCAAATCCTCCTCAGAGGGGGGTACCAGACCCCCCAACCCCACCCCCCGGTGCCGGGGACACCCCCCGGGGCACCCCAATGCGCCCGCACCCCCCCCAATCCGGCAGCACCGGCAGAGGGGGGGTCCCCACGGAGCCCCCCCCCCCCTGGTCCCCCCAAAATCCACCTACTTGTGGATGAAGACCCTGCTCATGCCAAGGGCGCGGGCGATGGCGCAGGCGTGCTGCCCCCCGGCCCCCCCAAAACACGCCAGCACGTGGCGGGCAGCGTCGTGGCCCCGCGCCTGCCGGGGTGCGAGGGACGGCACACGGGTGGGCGACGCCGGCATCGCCGGGCACCCCCGCCGCACCCCCGCCGCGTCCCCCCCACCTGCGTCAGGGCGCGGATGGGCCGGCACATGGCCTCGTTGGCCACCCGCACGAAGCCCATGGCCACCTCCTCCACCGAGAGCGGCCGGCGCGCGCCGGCGTCGGCGTCGGCGTCGTTGAAGGCGTCGATGCGGGCGGCCAAATCCCGGAAAGCCCGCGCCGCCGCTTCCCGGCACAGCGGCTGGTCCTCGCCCGGCCCGAAAATTCGGGGGAAGTAATCGGGGAGCAAACGGCCCAAGCAGAGATTGGCGTCGGTGACGGTCAGCGGACCCCCTGCGCCGGGACGGGGGCGGTGAGCGCGGCGCGGTGAGCGCGGCATGCGCCGGCGCCGCGACCACTCACCCTTGCGGTAGCAAGCCGGCCCGGGGTGGGCGCCCGCCGATTCGGGGCCGACCACGAAGAGCCCGGACCTGGAACGAAAACGCCGGCGGGAGCGTCCCGGCAATGCCCACCGCGCCGGATCCGGGCTCTGCCGAGTCCCCGAGCACCCACGGGTGCCCGGAGCCCCCCCAAACCCCCCCCCGGTGTACCCCCACCCACCTGAAGAAGAGCCGGGAGCCGCCGCCGGCCGCCACGGTGTTGATGTCGAGCTGCGGCGCCTGGATGCTGACGCCGGCGGTGCTGGCCTCGAAGACGTGCTCGTACTCGCCGGCGTAGCGGCTGACGTCCGTCGAGGTGCCTGGGGAGCGCGGCTCAGCGCCCACCCCGCCGGCACCCCCGCCAAAACCCCGGCCGCGCCCCCCGCCGCTCACCTCCCATGTCGAAGCCGATGACGGGCTGGCCGTCCTCGCGGCGGTAGGTGGTGACGGCGTAGCCCACCACGCCGCCGGCCGGGCCCGAGAGGATGGCGCGGGCGCCGCTGAAGTGCTGCATGGGGGTGAGCCCCCCGTCCGAGCGCATGAACAGCACCGGCACCTCCTGCGGGCGGGGGGCCCGGTGGGACGGCTGCCCACGGTGGGACCGGTGAGCCCCGGTGGGACCGGCACCCATGGGGGGGTTATGGTGGGACCAGTGCCCATGGGGGGGTTGTGGTGGGACCAGCACCAGCCGGGGAGCCCCGGTGGGACTGGCACCGGTGCGGGGGGTCTGAGCAGGATGGGGACCCACGGCGGGGGTCCCACAGTGGGACCGGCGAGCCCCGGTGGGACCGGCACCCATGGGGGGGTTATGGTGGCACCGGCACCAGCCGGGGAGCCCCGGTGGGACCAGCATCGGTGTGGGGGGTCTGAGCGGGACGGGCACCCACGGTGGGGGTCCCACAGTGGGACCGGCGAGCCCCGGTGGGGCCAGCACCCATGGGGGGTTACGGTGGGACCAGTGCCCATGGGGGGGTTACGGTGGGACCGGCACCCATGAGGAGCCCCGGTGGGACCAGCACCAGCATGGGGGGTCCGAGCAGGACGGGCGCCCACGACGGGGTCCCACAGCAGGACCGGCACCCATGGGGGGGTTATGGTGGGACCGGCACCAGCTGGGGAGCCCCGGTGGGACCGGCACCGGTGTGGGGGGTCCAAGTGGGACGGGCGCCCACGGCGGGGGTCCCACAGTGGGACCGGCGAGCCCCGGTGGGACCGGCACCCATGGCGGGGTTATGGTGGGACCGGCACCAGCTGGGGAGCCCCAGTGGGACCGGCACCGGTGTGGGGGGTCCGAGTGGGACGGGCGCCCACGGCAGGGTCCCACGGTGGGAATGGCGCCCATGGGGGAGTTATGGTGGGACCGGCACCAGCTGGGGAGCCCCGGTGGGACCGGCACCGGTGTGGGGGGTCTGAGCGGGACGGGCACCCACGGCGGGGGTCCCGCGGCCCCACTCACCCGCAGCTGGTGGGTGAAGCCGGCGCGGAAGCTCTCCAGGTAGCGGTGGATGCAGGGGGTGAGGTAGGCGTCGGCGCAGGCCGTATAACCGCGCGGCACCGCCCGCACCATGCCCGCCACCGCCGAGGAGAGGGAGACGTGCCGAAAACCCAGCTCCCGTGCCAGCTCCCCGACCTGCTCCTCATGGCCGGGCCAGCTGCCGGGGGAGAGCGGAGACGGCGTCGGCACGGGGGTCCGGCTGCCGGGCACGGGGGTCCGTGCCGTGCCGCGGCCCCGTTTCCCGCGGGGCCCGGCGCCGGGACTCACGCGTAGGAGTGGAGCAGCAGCACGGCCAGGCTGCGGATGCCGCGGGCCAGCACCTTCTCCAGCTCCCGCCGCAGCGCCGCCAGCTCCAGCGGCCGCTGCACCAGCAGCGCCGCTCCCGTGGAGCCTGGGGACAACGCGGGGGTCACCGGCGGCGTGGTCCGCACCGGCTCCGAAATTGCCGGCGCCGCGGCGGCGGGGGTCCCTACTTTCCAGCAGCGGGAGGGTCTCCTTCTCCGGGAGGCAGCAACCGGGCCGGTACGGGATGAGCCGCTCGTCCACCTCGATCACCTCCTCGTACAGCACCTCCGGCATCGCCACCTCCTGCGTTTGGGGGGGAAACGGGGACATCAGCCGGAGGGGGTCACCGAGGGGGGGGACGCGGCGCCGCCGGAGCCGCCGCTGGCTGCCGGCCGGCCGGGGTTGGCGCGAGGCCGTGGCGAGGGTCCAGCGGCGCTCACGGGACGCGCGGGCACCCGGGACCTTCCCGATTGCCGCCGCCAAGGACGTCTGCGCCGGGCAGAGGACGCGGCGGGGCCCAGCGAGCTGGGACGGCGCGGGGTCACGCCGGGACGCGGTGCCCCCGAGGCTGGGGGGTGCCGGTCACGGGGATGGGGCAGCCCGGTGCCAGGCGCCGTGGGGCACGCGGTGGGGGGGCTACCCCGAAGCCGGAGAGCGCGTGGGACGCGGGGACGTGGCAGCCGGAGCCTGGGCGGTGTGGGGCAGGGGGCCAGGGCACCCTGATATCCCACGGGCTGTGGCTCACGGGGATGGGGCACCCCGGTCCCAGACGCTGTGGGTCACGGGAACGGGGCACCCCAATGCCAGAGGCTGTGGGTCACAGGGACGTGCCACCTTCATCCCACATGGTGTGGGTCACAGGGACGTGGCACCCCAATTGCAGATGCCGTGGGTCACGGGGACGTGGCACCCCAACCCTGGATGCCGTGGGTCAGGGGGACGCGGCACCCCAACCCTGGATGCCGTGGGTCACGGGGACGCAGCACCCCAACCCCAGATGCCGTGGGTCACGGGGACGCAGCACCCCAACCCCAGATGCCGTGGGTCACGGGGACGTGGCACCCCAACCCCAGATGCCGTGGGTCATGGGGACGTGGCACCCCAACCCCGGATGCCGTGGGTCACAGCAACATGCCACCCCAATCCCAGATGCCGTGGGTCACGGGGACGTGGCACCCTGACCCCAGAGGCCGTGGGTCGCGGGGACGTGGCACCCCGACCCCAGATGCCGTGGGTCAGAGGGACATGCCACCCCAACCCCAGATGCTGTGGGTCACGGGGACGCAGCACCCTGATCCCAGATGCCGTGGGTCGCGGGGACGTGGCACCCCAACCGCGGATGCCGTGGGTCGCGGGGACGTGGCACCCCAACCCCAGATGCCGTGGGTCACGGGGACATGCCACCCCAACCCCGGATGCCGTGGGTCACAGCAACATGCCACCCCAATCCCAGATGCCGTGGGTCACAGAGACATGGCACCCCAATCCCAGATGCCGTGGGTCACAGGGACATGCCACCCCGACCCCAGATGCCGTGGGTCACGGGGACGTGGCACCCCAACCCCAGAGGCCGTGGGTCACGGGGACGCGGCACCCTGACCCCAGAGGCCGTGGGTCACAGGGACACGGCACCCCAACCCCGGATGCCGTGGGTCACGGGGACGTGGCACCCCAATCACAGATGCCGTGGGTCACGGGGACGTGGCACCCCAACCCCGGATGCCGTGGGTCACGGGGACGTGGCACCCCAACCCCAGATGCCGTGGGTCACAGCAACATGCCACCCCAACCCCAGAGACCATGGGTCACGGGGACGTGGCACCCCAACCCCAGATGCCATGGGTCACGGGGACGTGGCACCCCAACCCTGGATGCTGTGGGTCGCGGGGACATGCCACCCCAATCCCAGATGCCGTAGGTCGCGGGGACGTGGCACCCCAATCCCAGATGCCGTGGGTCACAGGGACATGGCACCCCGACCCCAGATGCCGTGGGTCACGGGGACGCGGCACCCCGACCCACGGCGGCGCGGGGGCTCACCAGGTCGAAGATGCGGGGCCGGGCCTGGGTGCCGATGTGCAGGAGGTCGCGGAAGCCGCGAGTGACGAGCAGGGCCAGGCGCTCGCCCCGGCGCTCCAGCAGCGCGTTGGTGGCCACCGTGGTGCCCATGCGGATCCACTCGATGCCGGAGGCGTCCAGGGGCTGATCCCGCGGCACCGGCACCCCGCTCTCCTGCCGGCACCGCGGGCGTCAGCCCCACGGCTCCGCTGCCGTCCCTCAGCCCCACGGCTCCACCACGGACCCTCAGCCCCACCACGGACCCTCGGCCCCACAGTCCCACCACAGCCCCACGGTCCCACGGCTCCTCCACGGACCCCCAGCCCCACAGTCCCACCACGGACCCTCGGTCCCACGGCTCCTCCACAGACCCTCGGCCCCACGGCTCTTCCACAGACCCTCGGCCCCACGGTCCCATCATGGACCCTCGGCCCCACCATCCCACCATGGATCCTCAGCCCCATGACTCCATTGCGGACCCTCAGCCCCACCACAGACCCTCAGCCCCACAGCTCTTCCACAGACCCTCAGCCCCACCACGGACCCTCAGCCCCACGGTCTTACCATGGACCCTCAGCCCCACAGCTCCTCCACGGACCCCCAGCCCCACAGCTCCTCCACAGACCCTCAGCCCCACCACAGACCCCCAGCCCCACAGCTCCTCCACGGACCCTCAGCCCCACAGCTCCTCCACAGACCCTCAGCCCCACCACAGACCCCCAGACCCACAGCTCCTCCATGGACCCTCAGCCCCACCACGGACCCCCAGCCCCACAGCTCCTCCACGGACCCTCAGCCCCACCACGGACCCCCAGCCCCACAGCTCCTCCACGGACCCTCAGCCCCACCACGGACCCCCAGCCCCACAACTCCTCCACGGACCCTCAGCCCCACCACGGACCCCCAGCCCCACCACGGACCCCCAGACCCACAGCTCCTCCACGGACCCCCAGCCCCACCACGGACCCCCAGCCCCACAGCTCCTCCACAGAGCCTCAGCCCCACCATAGACCCCCAGCCCCACAGCTCCTCCACAGACCCTCAGCCCCACCACGGACCCTCAGCCCCACAGCTCCTCCACAGACCCTCAGCCCCACCACGGACCCTCAGCCCCACAGCTCCTCCACAGAGCCTCAGCCCCACCACGGACCCCCAGCCCCACAGCTCCTCCACAGACCCCCAGCCCCACCACGGACACCCAGCCCCACAGCTCCTCCACGGACCCTCAGCCCCACCACGGACCCCCAACCCCACCACGGACCCCCAGACCCACAGCTCCTCCACGGACCCTCAGCCCCACCACAGACCCCCAGCCCCACCACGGACCCCCAGCCCCACAGCTCCTCCACGGACCCTCAGCCCCACCACAGACCCCCAGCCCCACCACGGACCCCCAGCCCCACAGCTCCTCCACGGACCCCCAGCCCCACCACGGACCCCCAGCCCCACAACTCCTCCACGGACCCCCAGCCCCACCACGGACCCCCAGCCCCACAGCTCCTCCACAGAGCCTCAGCCCCACCATAGACCCCCAGCCCCACAGCTCCTCCACAGACCCTCAGCCCCACCACAGACCCTCAGCCCCACAGCTCCTCCACAGAGCCTCAGCCCCACCACGGACCCTCAGCCCCACAGCTCCTCCACAGAGCCTCAGCCCCACCACGGACCCCCAGCCCCACAGCTCCTCCACAGACCCCCAGCCCCACCACGGACACCCAGCCCCACAGCTCCTCCACGGACCCTCAGCCCCACCACGGACCCCCAACCCCACCACGGACCCCCAGCCCCACAGCTCCTCCACGGACCCTCAGCCCCACCACAGACCCCCAGCCCCACCACGGACCCCCAGCCCCACAGCTCCTCCACGGACCCTCAGCCCCACCACAGACCCCCAGCCCCACCACGGACACCCAGCCCCACAGCTCCTCCACGGACCCCCAGCCCCACCACGGACCCCCAGCCCCACAGTCCCACTGCAGCCCCCCGGCCCCGGGCAGGCAGGGTGCGCACCCAAGCACGCTGCCCCAGCCCTGGGAGGGGGCACCGGGGTCGGGGGGGGGGTCTGGCACCCGGGCTGGCCTGGGGGGCTGTGGGGCACAGGGGTCCTGGGGGGTCTGGGGGGGTCCTGGGGGGTCTCAGACACGGTCTTGGGGGGGGGGCTAGGGGGAAGGGTACCAGGGTCGGGTCCTGGGAAGGGTCCTGGAGGGGTCTCAGGGGGTCCCGGGGGGGTCGGGAGGACTCTCAGGGGGTCCTGAGGGGGTCCTGGGGGGGGTCCCAGGGAAGGGTCCCAGGAGATCCTGGGGGGCCCAGGGTGGGAGTGCCCAGGAGAGTTTGGGGGGGGGGGGTGGTGGTGAGGGATAACGTCCCCGGGGTGTGGGGAGGGATCTCAGGGGGTCCCGGGGGGGGTCGGGAGGGGTCTTGGGGGGTCCCGGGGGGGGGGGGGTCCCGGGGGTGTTGGGAAGGATCTCAGGGGGTCTCAGGGGTCCTGGGGGGGGTCGGGAGGGGTCTCGGGGGGTCCCGGGGGGGATCCCAGGGCAGGGTCCTGGGAGGGGTCCCAGGGGCTCCTGGGGGGGTCGGGAGGGGTCTCGGGGGGTCCCGGGGGGGGTCCTGGTAGTGGGTCCCAGGAGGGGTCCCGGGGGTGTTGGGAGCAGTCTCGGAGGGTCCCGGGGAGGGGTACTGGGGGTCCCAGGAGGGATCTCAGGGGGTCCCGGGGGAAGTCCCGGGGAGGGCCCCAGGGGAGGTCTCAGGGAGGGTCCTGGAGGGGTCCCGGGGGGTCCCAGGGGTGTTGGGAGGGATCTCAGGGGGCCCCGGGAGGGGTCCCGGGGTGGTTCCCAAGGGTTTCTGGGGGGTCCCGGAGGTGTTGGGAGGGTTCCCGGGGGTTCGCAGGGGGTCCCACGGGTGCTGGGACGGTTCCCAGAGTTCTCGGGGGTGCTGGGAGGGTCCCGAGGGTTCTCGGGGGTCCCGGAGGTGCTGGGAGGGTTCCCAGGGGGTCCCAGAGGTGTCGGGAGGGTCCCGGGGGGTCCCAGGGGTCCCGGGGGTGTTGGGTGGGTCCCAGGGGGTCCCAGGGGTCCCAGGGGTGCTGGGAGGGTCCCGAGGGTTCTCGGGGGTCCCGGAGGTGCTGGGAGGGTTCCCAGGGGTTCCCAGAGGTGTTGGGAGGGTCCCGGGGGGTCCCAGGGGTCCCAGGGGTGCTGGGAGGGTCCCGAGGGTTCTCGGGGGTCCCAGAGGTGCTGGGAGGGTTCCCAGGGGGTCCCAGAGGTGTTGGGAGGGTGTCAGGAGGGTCCCGGGGGGTCCCGGGGGGTCCCAGGGGTGCTGGGAGGGTCCCGAGGGTTCTCCGGGGTCCCGGAGGTGCTGGGAGAGTTCCCAGGGGGTCCCAGAGGTGTCGGGAGGGTCCCGGGGGGTCCCAGGGGTCCCGGGGGTGTTGGGTGGGTCCCGGGGGGTCCCAGGGGTCCCGGGGGTGCTGGGAGGGTCCCGAGGGTTCTCGGGGGTCCCGGAGGTGCTGGGAGGGTTCCCAGGGGGTCCCAGAGGTGTTGGGAGGGTGTCGGGAGGGTCCCGGGGGGTCCCGGGGGTGCTGGGAGGGTCCCGGGGGGTTCCTGGGGGATCCCAGAGGTGTCGGGAGGTTCCCGGGGGTGTTGAGAGGGTTCCGGGGGTCCGGGGGTGCTGGGAGGGTCCTAGGGGGGTCCTGGGGTTCCCGGGGGTCCCGTAGGTGTCGGGAGGGTTCCCGGGGGGTTCCTAGGGGTCCAGGGGTGTCGGGAGGGTCCCAGGCGGTTCCTGGGGTTCCCGGGGGTCCCGGAGGTGCTGGGAGGGTCCCGGGGGGGGGTCCCGGAGGTGCTGGGAGGGTCCCGGGGGGGTCCCGGGGGTCCCGGAGGTGCTGGGAGGGTCCCGGAGGTGCTGGGAGGGTTCCGGGGGGGTCCCAGGGGCTCCCGGGGTTCCCGGGGGCTTCCCGGGGTTCCCGGAGGGTTCCTGGGGGGTCCCGGGGGTGCTGGGAAGGTCCCAGGGGGTTCCTGGGGGGTCCCGGGGGTGTCGGGAGGGTCCCAGGGAGTCCCGGGGGGGTCCCGGGGGTGTCGGGAGGGTCCCAGGGGGTCCCGGGGTGGGGTCCCGGGGGGGTCCCGGGGGTGTCAGGAGGGTCCCAGGGGGTCCCGGGGGGGTCCCGGGGGTGTCGGGAGGGTCCCAGGGGGTCCCGGGGGGGTCCCGGGGGTGTCGGGAGGGTCCCAGGGGGTCCCGGGGTGGGGTCCCGGGGGGGTCCCGGGGTGGGGTCCCGGGGGGGTCCCGGGGGTGTCAGGAGGGTCCCAGGGTGTCCCGGGGGGGTCCCAGGGGTGTCGGGAGGGTCCCAGGGGGTCCCGGGGGGGTCCCGGGGGGGTCGGGAGGGTCCCGGGGGGTCCCAGGAAGTCCCGGGGGGGTCCCGGGGTGGGGTCCCGGGGTGGGGTCCCAGGGGGTCCCGGGGTGGGGTCCCGGGGGCGCACCTCCTGCAGCACGCGGCGGATGCCCTCGGTGGGGGCGTCCCGGTAGGCCGCGTCCTCGGAGAGCAGCTTGAGCAGGCGGACGCGGCCGCCGGGGCAGCGCGCGAACACGTCGGTGAAGGTGCCGCCGCGGTCGATGGCGAACTGGAACCCGCGGGGGGGCGGCGAGGGGGCCGCCATGGCGGCGGCGGGGGGTTCGGGGGCGTTCGGCTGAGTTCGGCTGCGTTCGGCCGGGTTCGGCTGCGTTCGGCCGGGTTCGGCTGCGTTCGGCTGAGTTCGGGTGGGTTCGGGTGAGTTCGGCCGGGTTCGGGTGAGTTCGGGTGGGTTCGGGTGGGTCCGGCCGGGTTCGGGTGAGTTCGGGTGGGCTCGGGGGGGCTCGGGGGGGTTCGGCTGAGTTCGGGGGGAGTCGGCTGGGTTCGGGTGGGCTCGGGGGGGTTCGGCCGGGTTCGGGGGGGGTTCGGGGAGGTTCGGGTGAGTTCGGCCGGGTTCGGGTGGGTTCGGCCGGGTTCGGGTGAGTTCGGGTGGATTCGGGTGAGTTCGGGGGGGGTCGGCCGGGTTCGGGTGAGTTCGGCCGGGTTCGGGGGCGTTCGGGTGGGCTCGGAGGGGTTCGGCTGAGTTCGGGGGGAGTCGGCTGGGTTCGGGTGCGTTCGGGGGGGTTCGGCCGGGTTCGGGGGGGGTTCGGCGGGGTTCGGGTGGGTTCTGGTGGGCTTCGGGTGGGTTCGGGGAGGTTCGGGTGGGTTCAGGGGGGTTCGGGTGAGTTCGGCCGGGTTCGGGAGGGTTCGGGTGGGGTCGGCTGGGTTCAGGGGGGGTTCGGGGTGGGTTCGGGGGGGTTCGGGTGGGTTCGGCCGGGTTCGGGAGGGTTCGGGTGGGGTCGGCTGGGTTCAGGGGGGGTTCGGGGTGGGTTCGGGGGGGTTCGGGTGAGTTCGGCTGCGTTCGGGTGGGTTCGAGCGAGTTCGGCTGCGTTCGGGGGGGTTCGGGTCCGTTCGGGGGGAGTCGGCTGGGTTAGGGTGGGTTCGGGGGGGGTCGGCTGCGTTCGGGGGGGTTCGGCTCTCTTCGGCTCGGTTCGGTTGGTCTCGGCTCGGTTCGGCTGAGTTCGGCTCGGTTCGGTTGGTCTCGGCTCGGTTCGGCTGAGTTCGGCTCGGTTCGGCTGAGTTCGGCTCGGTTCGGTTGGTCTCGGCTCGGTTCGGTTGGTCTCGGCCCCGCTCGGTACCCGCCGCTCCCGCCCGAGCAGCGCCGAGCACCGGCCTCGGCGGCGGGGGGCGTGGCCACAGAGGGGGGCGTGGCCACAGAGGGGGCCGTGCCCTCTGGAATGTGGGCGTGGCCTCGGCAAGACGGCCATCCCCCCTCCCGCCGCGGGGCATGCCGGGAGTTGCGGTCCCGCCGCGCAGGGCATGCCGGGAGCTGCGGTCGGGCGCGGAGCGGCGCGCACAAAATGGCGGCGCCGGAGCTACTGTCGGACGAGGGGTACCGGGCGGACGGGCGCCGCCCCGCCGAGCTCCGCAAGGTCCGCGCCCGCATGGGGGTCTTCGCGCAGGCCGACGGCTCGGCCTACATCGAGCAAGGCAACACCAAGGCGCTGGCCGTCGTCTACGGCCCCCACGAGGTGAGCGGCGCCGGACACCGGGCCTGGGGCCTGCTCCCGGGCGCACCGGGGAGGCCGCGGGGGGCCGGGCCCTCCCGCCGCAGTGCCCCCCATCTCCGCTACCCTCGGGTGTGGGGTCCCCGGTGCCCCCCCGTCTCCATCACTCCGGGGTGTGGGGCGCCCGGTGCCCTCCGTCTCAGGTGTGGAGTCCCCGGTGCCCCCCGTCTCCATCACCCCGGGGTGTGGGGTCCCCGGTGCCCCCCCATCTCTGCTACCCTCGGGTGCGGGGTCCCCGGTGCCCCCCTGTCTCCATCACCCCAGGGTGTGGGGTCCCTGGTGCCCCCCGTCTCAGGTGTGGGGTCCCCAGTGTCCCCCATCTCTGCCACCCTGGGATGCGGGGTCCCCGCTGCCCCCCGTCTCCATCACTCTGGGCATGGGGTCCCCGGTGCCCCCCGTCTCTGCTGCCCTGGGGTGCAGGGTCCCTGGAGCCCCCCATCTCCCATCACCCTGGGGTGCCAGGTCCCCGGGCTCCCCGGAGCCCCCCATCTCTGCCACCCTCGGGCTGCGGGGTCCCCGGAGCCCCCCATCTTTGCCGCCCTGAGGTGTGGGGTCCCCAGTGCCCCCCTGTCTCCATCACCCTGGGGTGCCACGTCCCCAGGCTCCCCAGCGCCCCCCGTCTCTGCCGCCCTTGGGCATGGGGTCCCCGGTGCCCCCCGTCTCCATCACCCTGGGGTGCAGGGTCCCCGGTGCCCCCCGTCTCTGCTGCCCTGGGGTGCAGGGTCCCCAGTGCCCCCCGTCTCCGTTTTCCTTCTCCGCAGATGCGCGGTTCGCGGAGCAAAGCCCTGCCCGACCGGGCGCTGGTGAACTGCCAGTACAGCATGGCCACCTTCAGCACCGGCGAGCGCCGGCGCCGGCCCCACGGCGACCGGCAGGCGGGCGAGCTGGCCCTGCACCTCAAGCAAACCTTCGAGGCCGCCATCCTCACCCGCCTCTACCCCCCGCTCCCAAATCGACATCTACGTCCAGGTGACCGGGACGTGCCCACGGACGCGCGGGGACACGGGAGGGGGACGCACGGACGCGGCGGGGAGGGTCCCGGCGCGACCACCGGTTGACCGAACCCGCCGCTTCCCCAGATCCTGCAAGCCGACGGCAGCGACTACTGCGCCTGCGTCAACGCGGCCACGCTGGCGGTGATGGACGCCGGCATTCCCATGCGGGATTACGTCTGCGCCAGCTCGGCCGGCCTGGCCGAGGACACGCCGCTGGCCGACCTCAGCTCGCCCGAGGAGGCGGCGGGCGGGCCGCGGCTGGTGCTGGCGCTGCTGCCGGCGTCGGGGCAGATCGCCCTGCTGCAGCTCAGCGCCCGCCTGCACCAGGAGCGGCTGGAAGCGGCGCTGGAGGCGGCTGGGGAGGCTTGCCGCGCTCTCCACGCCGTGCTGGACCGGGTGGTGCGGGAGCGGCTGCGGGAGGTCACCGCGCTGCTGGGGGACTGAGTGGCGACGGACGATGCCGCCGCGGCGCTGCCGGGGACGGGGGGGTGGGGAGGGGGCGGCAGCCACCCGAGGCCCTCGTCAATAAAGGTGTGCCGTGCGCCGTGGCGTGTGCTGCGTGCCGTGCGCCGTGGCGTGGGCCGCGCCCTCCATGTGCCGTGGCGTGTGCTGTGTGCCACAGGCCACACCCTCCATGTGCCGTGGCGTGTGCTGCGTGCCGTGCGCCGTGCCGTGGGCCGCGCCCTCCATGTGCCGTGCCGTGGACCATGTGCCGTGGCGTGTGCTGTGTGCCGTGCGCCATGCCGTGGACCATGTGCCGTGGCATGTGCTGCGTGCCGTGCGCCGTGCCGTGGACCATGTGCCGTGGCGTGTGCTGCATGCCGTGCGCCGTGCCGTGGACCATGTGCCGTGGCATGTGCTGCGTGCCGTGCGCCGTGCCGTGGGCCGCGCCCTCTATGTGCCGTGGGCCGTAGCGTGTGCTGCATGCCACGTGCCGTGGGCCACGTCCTCCATGTGCCGTGGGCCGTGGTGTGTGCCGCGTGCCATGGGCTGTGCCCTCCATGTGCTGTGGCATGTGCTGTGTGCCATGCACCGTGCTGTGGGCTGTGCCATCCATGTGCCGTGTGCCACGTGCCGTGGGCCACGCCCTCCATGGGCCGTGGCGTGTGCTGCATGCCATGGGCCATGCCCTCCATGTGCCGTGCACCGTGGCGTGTGCTGCGTGCCATGTGCCGTGCCGTGGGCTGTGCCCTCCATGTGCCGTGGCGTGTGCTGCATGCCATGCGCCATGCCGTGGGCCGTGCCATCCATGTGCCATGTACTGTGTGCCACGTGCCGTGGGCCACACCCTCTATGTGCCGTGGGCCGTGGCGTGTGCTGCATGCCGTGGGCCGTGCCCTCCATGTGCCGTGGCGTGTGTTGCGTGCCACGTGCCGTGGGCCGCGCCCTCCGTGGGCTGTGGCGTGTGCTGCGTGCCGTGCCCTCCATGTGCCTTGGCATGTGCTGCGTGCCGTGCGCCATGCCGTGGACTGTGCCCTCCATGTGCCGTGCACCATGGCGTGTGCTGCGTGCCATGTGCCGTGTCATGGGCTGCACCCTCCATGTGCTGTGCGCCGCGCACCATGCTGTGTGCCACACCATGCGCCATGCCGTGTGCCACGCCCTCCGTGTGCCGTGCCATGTGCTGCACGCTGCGTGCTGTGCCGCACGCTGTGCCATCCATGTGCCACGCACCGTGCCGTGTGCCATGCCATCTGTGCACCATGCCATCCATGTGCCATGCTGTGCGCCGTGCTGCACCATGCCATGTGCCACGCCATCCATGTACCACGCCATCCGTGCACCATGCTGTCCATGTGTCATGCCATCCGTGCGGTGCGTGGTGTGCCATGATGCCCTGTGCCATGCTGTGTGCCACGCCGTGCGCCACGCCATCCATGTGCCATGCCGTGCACTGTGCTGTGTGCCATGCCATCCACGTGCCGTGCCATCCGTGCACCATGTGGTGTGCCGTCCATGTGCCATGCTGCGCTGTGCCATGTGCTGTGCCACGGGCCGTGCACCATGCCGTGCACCATGCCGTGCGCTGTGTGCCACGCCATGCGCTCTGCCATCCATGTGCCGCGCTGCGTGCCACACCATCAGTGTGCTGTGCCACGGGCTGTGCACCACGCGCTGTGCCATCCACGTGCTGCGTGCTGTGCCGTGTGCCATGCCGTCTGTGTGCCATGCCGTGTGCCATGCACCGTGTTGTGCATCATGCCATCCGTGTGCCATGCCATGTGCCGTGCACCATGCAGTGCCGCACACCATGTGCCGTGCACTGTGCTATGTGCCGTGCACTGTGCCGTGTGCCATGCCCTCCATGCACTGTGCCGTGTGCTGTGCCATGCGCTGTGTGCCATGCCATGTGCTCTGCCATCCATGCGCCATGCTGTCCGTGTGCCACGCCACGTGCCATGCGCTGTGCCGTGTTGTGTGCCATCCATGTGCCGTGCGTCATGCCATGCCGTGCGCCGTGCCGTGCCGTGTACCATCCATGTGCCGTGCCACGTGCTGTGCGTCATGCCATGCCGTGCGCCGTGCCGTGCCGTGTACCATCCATGTGCCGTGCCCCGTGCTGTGCGTCATGCCATGCCGTGCGCCGTGCCGTGCCGTGTACCATCCATGTGCCGTGCCACGTGCTGTGCGTCATGCCATGCCGTGCGCCGTGCCGTGCCGTGTACCATCCATGTGCCGTGCCCCGTGCTGTGCGTCATGCCATGCCGTGCGCCGTGCCGTGCCGTGTACCATCCATGTGCCGTGCCACGTGCTGTGCGTCATGCCATGCCGTGCGCCGTGCCGTGCCGTGTACCATCCATGTGCCGTGCCACGTGCTGTGCGTCATGCCATGCCGTGCGCCGTGCCATGTGCTGTGTCACGTGCCGTGCGCCATGCCGTGCCACGTGCCGTGCACTGCTGTCCGTGTGCCGTGCCACGTGCTGCGTGTCGTGCCGTGCCGTGTGCCACGCCATGCCGCGTGCCGTGCCGTGTGCCGTGCTGCTCCCTGCGGTGCCCACGTGTGTGGCACGGCACAGGGGTGGCAACGGGGGTGTCGGGGGGGCCCCGGCACGGCCCCCTCCTTGCACGCCTGCCCCTTGCACACCCGCTGTCACCCCACAGCCCCCTCGCATGGCTCCCTTGCACGCCCCTTGCACACCCACTGTCACCCCACAGCCCCCTCGCACAGCTCCCTTGCACGCCCCTTGCACACCCGCTGTCACCCCACAGCCCCCTCGCGCGGCTCCCTCGCACACCCACTGTCACCCCACAGCCCCCTCGCACGGCTCCCTTGCACGCCCCTTGCACACCCACTGTCACCCCACAGCCCCCTCGCACGGCTCCCTTGCACGCCCCTTGCACACCCACCCCCTGGCACACCCAAGCCCACAGCCCCTGCGCACCCACCCGGAGCCCTTCGCACACCCGCTCCCGTTGCAGAGCCCCTTGCACGCCCACCCTGCCTTGCACGCCCCCGTTGCCCCCCTCTCAGAGAGCCTTTGCCCCCCTTGCACGCCCACACGCCTTGCACGTATCCACACCCCTTGCACCCCACCGCACGCCCACCCACACCCCTTGTACACCCGTACCCCCACTGCACACCCAAATCCGTTACACGCTCACCTACGCTGCCCTTTGCACACCCAAATCCCTGTTGCACACCCACTCAAACCCCTTGCACACCCAAATTCCTGTTGCACACCCATCCACACCCCCTTACACACACTTGCACCCCTTGCACACCCAAATCCATTACACACCCCACTGCACACCCAAATCCCTGTTGCACACCCACCCAAACCCCCTTGCACACCCAAATCCGCTACACACACAGCCATACTCCTTGCACATGGAAATCCCTGTTGCACACTCACCCAAACTCCCTTGCACACACACACACACACCCACACCCCTTACACAAGTCCCTGTTGCACACCCATCCACACCCAAATCCCTGTTGTACACCCATCTGCACCCAAATTCCTGTTGCACACCCAGCCACATGCCTTGCACGCACCCACACGCCCCTTGCACACCCAAATCCCTGTTAAACACCCACCCACCCCCCTGTATACACACCCACACCCCTTGCACACCCAAATCCCTGTTACACATCCATCCACACCCCCTTACACACACTCACATGCTTCTTGCACACCCAAATCCATTACACACCCCCCGTGCCCCACTCCACACCCAAATCCCTGTTGCACACCCACCCAAACACCCTTGCACACCCACCACCCCCCATTACACACCCAAATCCCTGTTACACGCCCACCCACCCCCCTTGCACACCCAAATCCCTGTTAAACACCCACCCACCCCCTTGTATACACGCCCACCCCCCCTTGCACACCCAAATTCTTGTTGCACAGCTCATTACACACCCAATCCCTGCTGCCCCCCCTTGCACACCCAATCCCTGTTACACCCCCCTTGCACACCCAATCCCTGCTGCCCCCCCTTGCACACCCAATCCCTGTTACACCCCCCTTGCACACCCAATCCCTGCTGCCCCCCCTTGCACACCCAATCCCTGTTACACCCCCCTTGCACACCCAATCCCTGCTGCCCCCCCTTGCACACCCAATCCCTGTTACACCGCCTTGCACACCCACCCCCCGTGCACACTCAGTCCCTGTTACACCCCCCTTGCACACCCACCCCCCTTGCACACCCACTCCCCTTGCACACCCAAGCCCTGTTACACCCCCCCCTTGCACACCCACCCCCCTTGCACACCCAAGCCCTGTTAAACCCCCTCTTGCACACCCAATCCCTATTACACCCTCTTGCACACCCAATCCCTGTTACACCCCCTTGCACACATCCCCCTTGCACACCCACCTCCCTTGCACACCCAATCCCTGTTACACCCCCCCCTTGCACACCCACCCCCCTTGCACACCCAATCCCTGGTGCCCCCCCTTGCACACCCACACCCCCCTTGCACACCCAATCCCTTTTACACCCCCTTGCACACCCAAGCCCTGGTGCCCCCCTTGCACACCCAATCCCTGTTACACCCCCTTGCACACCCACCCCCTCCTTGCACACCCAGTCCCTGTTACACCCCCTTGCACACCCACCCCCCCCTTGCACACCCAGTCCCTGTTACACCGCCTTGCACACCCACCCCCCCCCTTGCACACCCAGTCCCTGTTACACCGCCTTGCACACCCACCCCCCCTTGCACACCCAAGCCCTGTTACACCCCCTTGCACACCCAGTCCCTGTTACACTGACTTGCACACACCCCCCCCCCCTTGCACACCCAGTCCCTGTTACACCCCCTTGCACACCCACCCCCCCTTGCACACCCAGTCCCTGTTACACCCCCTTGCACACCCAGTCCCTGTTACACCGCCTTGCACACCCACCCCCCCTTGCACACCCAGTCCCTGTTACACCGCCTTGCACACCCACCCCCCCCTTGCACACCCAGTCCCTGTTACACCCCCTTGCACACCCACCCCCCCCCTTGCACACCCAGTCCCTGTTACACCCCCTTGCATACACACCCCCCTTGCACACCCAGTCCCTGTTACACCCCCTTGCACACCCAGTCCCTGTTACACCCCCTTGCACACCCACCCCCCCTTGCACACCCAGTCCCTGTTACACCCCCTTGCACGCCCACCCCCCCCCTTGCACACCCAGTCCCTGTTACACCCCCTTGCACACACCCCCCCCTTGCACACCCAGTCCCTGTTACACCCCCTTGCACACCCACCCCCCCTTGCACACCCAGTCCCTGTTACACCCCCTTGCACACCCAGTCCCTGTTACACCCCCTTGCACACCCACCCCCCCCTTGCACACCCAGTCCCTGTTACACCCCCTTGCACACACCCCCCCCCTTGCACACCCAGTCCCTGTTACACCCCCTTGCACACCCACCCCCCCCTTGCACACCCAGTCCCTGTTACACCCCCTTGCACACACCCCCCCCTTGCACACCCAGTCCCTGTTACACCCCCTTGCACACCCACCCCCCCCTTGCACACCCAGTCCCTGTTACACCCCCTTGCACACACCCCCCCCCTTGCACACCCAGTCCCTGTTACACCCCCTTGCACACCCACCCCCCCCTTGCACACCCAGTCCCTGTTACACCCCCTTGCACACCCAGTCCCTGTTACACCCCCTTGCACACACCCCCCCCTTGCACACCCAGTCCCTGTTACACCGCCTTGCACACACCCCCCCCCTTGCACACCCAGTCCCTGTTACACCCCCTTGCACACCCCCCCCCCTTGCACACCCAGTCCCTGTTACACCCCCTTGCACACCCAGTCCCTGTTACACCCCCTTGCACACCCACCCCCCCCTTGCACACCCAGTCCCTGTTACACCCCCTTGCACACACCCCCCCCTTGCACACCCAGTCCCTGTTACACCCCCTTGCACACCCAGTCCCTGTTACACCCCCTTGCACACCCACCCCCCCTTGCACACCCAGTCCCTGTTACACCCCCTTGCACGCCCACCCCCCCCTTGCACACCCAGTCCCTGTTACACCCCCTTGCACACACCCCCCCTTGCACACCCAGTCCCTGTTACACCCCCTTGCACACCCACCCCCCCTTGCACACCCAGTCCCTGTTACACCCCCTTGCACACCCAGTCCCTGTTACACCCCCTTGCACACCCACCCCCCCCCTTGCACACCCAGTCCCTGTTACACCCCCTTGCACACACCCCCCCCTTGCACACCCAGTCCCTGTTACACCCCCTTGCACACCCACCCCCCTTGCACACCCAGTCCCTGTTACACCCCCTTGCACACCCAGTCCCTGTTACACCCCCTTGCACACACCCCCCCCCTTGCACACCCAGTCCCTGTTACACCCCCTTGCACACACCCCCCCCTTGCACACCCAGTCCCTGTTACACCCCCTTGCACACACCCCCCCCCTTGCACACCCAGTCCCTGTTACACCGCCTTGCACACACCCCCCCCTTGCACACCCAGTCCCTGTTACACCCCCTTGCACACCCCCCCCCTTGCACACCCAGTCCCTGTTACACCCCCTTGCACACCCAGTCCCTGTTACACCCCCTTGCACACCCACCCCCCCCTTGCACACCCAGTCCCTGTTACACCCCCTTGCACACACCCCCCCCTTGCACACCCAGTCCCTGTTACACCCCCTTGCACCCCCCCCTTGCACACCCAGTCCCTGTTACACCCCCTTGCACACCCAGTCCCTGTTACACCCCCTTGCACACACCCCCCCCCTTGCACACCCAGTCCCTGTTACACCGCCTTGCACACCCACCCCCCCCTTGCACACCCAGTCCCTGTTACACTGCCTTGCACACCCACCCCCCCCTTGCACACCCAGTCCCTGTTACACCCCCTTGCACACACACCCCCCTTGCACACCCAGTCCCTGTTACACCCCCTTGCACACCCAGTCCCTGTTACACCCCCTTGCACACACCCCCCCCTTGCACACCCAGTCCCTGTTACACCCCCTTGCACACACCCCCCCCTTGCACACCCAGTCCCTGTTACACCCCCTTGCACACACCCCCCCCTTGCACACCCAGTCCCTGTTACACCCCCTTGCACACATCCCCCCCTTGCACACCCAGTCCCTGTTACACCCCCTTGCACACACCCCCCCCCTTGCACACCCAGTCCCTGTTACACCCCCTTGCACACACCCCCCCCTTGCACACCCAGTCCCTGTTACACCCCCTTGCACACATCCCCCCCTTGCACACCCAGTCCCTGTTACACCCCCTTGCACACACCCCCCCCTTGCACACCCAGTCCCTGGTGCCCCCCCGGCTCCTCCCGCCGGCGCATGCGCAGAGCGGGGCGGGCGGTGCCCATCGATGTCTCTGGGCTCCTCCCCCGGCCTGCCCCGTGCCGCGGGTGATTGAGCGGCCTGGCCGGGCGGCGCGAGCGGTGGGGGCCATGGGCCGGGTAGGGGGCTCGGGGGGGGGGGGGGGAAATGGGGCCCTGGGGGGCGTGGGGGGCACGGACGGGGGTCGTGGGGTCTGTGTGGGGTGGGTGAGGGGCTCTGGGGGGTGTGTGGGGCGGGTGAGGGGCTCTGGGGGGTGTATAGGGTGGATGAGGGGCTCTCGGGGGTGTGTGGGGCGGGTAGGGGTGTCTGGGGGGTGTATAGGGTGGATGAGGGGCTCTCGGGGGTGTGTGGGGCGGGTGAGGGTCTCTCGGGGGTGTGTGGGGCGGGTAGGGGTGTCTGGGGGGTGTGTGGGGCAGGTGAGGGGCTCTGGGGGGGTGTGTGGGGCGGGTAGGGGGCTCTGGGGGGTGTATAGGGTGGATGAGGGGCTCTCGAGGGTGTGTGGGGTGGGTAGGGGGCTCTGGTGGGTGTGTGGGGCGGGTGAGGGGCTCTGGGGGGGTGTGTGGGGTGGATGAGGGGCTCTGGGGGGGTGTGCGGGGCGGGTAGGGGTGTCTGGGGGGTGTGTGGGGCAGGTGAGTGGCTCCCGGGGGGTGTGTGGGGTGGATGAGGGGCTCTCAGGGGGTGTGTGGGGTGGGTAGGGGCTCTGGGGGGGTGTGTGGGGCGGGTAGGGGGCTCTCGGGGGGTGTGTGGGATGGATGAGGGGCTCTCGGGGGGTGTGTGGGGCGGGTGAGGGGCTCTGGGGGGGATGTGGGGCAGGGATGGGGCCATGGGGTGCCTGTGGGGCGGGTGAGGGGCCGTGTGTGGGGCAGGGAAGGGACCGTAGGACAGGGACAAGGCCGTGCGGTGCGTTTTGGGCAGGGACAGGGCTATGGGGTTCATGTGGGGTGGGTAAGGAGCTGTGGGGTGTGTGTGGGGCAGGGACACGGGCTGTGGGGGGAGTAAGGGGCCGTGGGGTGCGTGTGGGGCAGGGCAAGGGCCCGTGGGGTGCGTGTGGGGCAGGGCCAGGGGCTGTGGGGCAGGGCCAGGGCCATGGGGTGCGTGTGGGGCTGGCAAGGGGCCATGGGGTGCGTGTGGGGCAGGGCCAGGGCCATGGGGTGCATGTGGGGCGCGTGTGGGGCAGGGCAAGGGGCCATGGGGTGCGTGTGGGGCAGGGCCAGGGCCATGGGGTGCATGTGGGGCGCGTGTGGGGCAGGGCCAGGGCCATGGGGTGCATGTGGGGCGCGTGTGGGGCAGGGCAAGGGGCCATGGGGTGCGTGTGGGGCAGGGCCAGGGCCATGGGGTGCATGTGGGGCGTGTGTGGGGCAGGGCCAGGGGCCGTGGGGCAGGCTGGGGCATTTGGGGACAGCCCCGTGGGGTGCACAGGGGGGCTGCGGGTGCCTGGGCGGGGGGGGCCGGGTGGATCCGTGGGCAGCCCCAGGCGAGGGGCACCCGTGGGGCCAGCCCCCCCCCGTGCCGGTGGGGACCCCGTCATCTCCCCACCAGCAGCCTGACCCCCGGCACCCCACGGCCCCCTGACCCCCGGCACCCCCTGGCCCCCCCCGGCCCCCCCCGGCCCCCGCCATGGGGCTGCTGTCGGACCCCCACTGCCGCCGGGCGCTCTCCCGCCTCGTCCTGCGCCTCAACACCCCTCTCTGGTGAGTGCTGGCGGGGCCGCCCGCGGCCGGGGAACCTCCTGGCACCCGCGGCCGGGGGTTAAACCCCCCCCAAACCTCCCCCCAAACCCCCCCGAGCCCCCCAACCCCCCCCCCAAGCCCCCCATCTCCTCTCCTGCAGCGTCCTGAGCTATGTGGCGGGGCTGGGCTGGTTCCTGGCCTTGGCCTTCCAGCCCCTCGCCCCCCGCACCTACATGTCGGAGAACGCCATGGGCTCCACCATGGTGGAGGAGCAGTTCGTTTTCGGCGAGAGGGCCCTCTCCTACGCCCGCGAATTCGCCGGCCACAAGAAAAAAGCGGGGTGAGAACCCGGGGGCTGGGGGCGCGGCTCGGGGCGGGGGCGGAGGGGCTTGCGGGGAAGGTTTTGGGGTCTTTTTTTGGGGTTTGCATCCCCTCTCTCCCGCTTTCCAGAGGCATGCCGGTGGCCTGGCTGGAGAAAACCATGTGGAACCTGGGGCTGGAGGTGCACAAGCAGCCCTTCTCCCGCACCCTGCCCTTCCCCGACGAGACCCGCGAGCGATACGTGCGTTTCGGCTTCCCCCCGCCCCCCGCCAGCCCCCCCGGCCCGCGGCAGGGGGTCCCGGCCGTACCCCCCGCTGACCCCGACCCCTTTTCCCTCGGCAGATGGTGAAGGGCACGAACGTGTACGGCATCCTGCGAGCGCCGCGCGCCGCCAGCACCGAGGCGCTGGTGCTGAGCGTGCCCTGCAGCGAGGGGCCCCACAACAACCAGGCCGTGGGGCTGATGCTGGCTCTCGCCTCCTATTTCCGAGGTGAGGCCCGGCACGGGGGGCTCGGCACCCCCTCCCCGCAGCCCGGCGCTGCTTCGGGGGGCTCAGGGGGTTGGGGGGAGCGCCGGGGACCCGCCGGCTCGCAGCTGGGGGGGGGTGGTCCGGCTTTTCTGGGGGGCAGGACGGGGAGCGCGTCACACCGGGGCCGTGCCGGGCTCTGCCGGCGCTGTGCCACGCTCTGCCAGGGCAGGGACTGGGCTTTGCCAGGGTTGTGCCGGGCTTTGCCGGGGCGGGGACTGGGCTCTGCTCGGCTGTGCCAGGTTCTGCCAGGGCTGTGCCAGGCTTTTTACCGGGGCTGTGCCAGGCTTTTTACCGGGGCAGGGACTGGGCTCTGCCAGGGTTGTGCCAGGTTCTGCCAGGGCTGTGCCAGTTTTTTTACTGGGGCAGGGATGGGCTCTACCAGGGCAGGGACTGGGCTTTGCTGGGGTTGTGCCGGGCTTTGCCGGGGCTCTCTGGGCTTTGCCGGGGCGGGGACTGGGCTCTGCTCGGCTGTGCCAGGCTTTTTACCGGGGCTGTGCCAGGCTTTTTACCAGGGCAGGGACTGGGCTCTGCCAGGGTTGTGCCAGGTTCTGCCAGGGCTGTGCCAGGCTTTTTACCGGGGCAGGGACTGGGCTCTGCCAAGGTTGTGCCAGGTTCTGCCAGGGCTGTGCCAGGCTTTTTACCGGGGCAGGGACTGGGCTGTGCCAGGCTGTGCCGGGCTTTGCCGGTGCAGGCACTGGGCGCTGCCTGGGCTTTGCTAAGCTGTGCCGGGCCTGTGCCAGGCTTTGCTGAGGCAGGGACTGGGCTCTGCCAGGGCTGTGCCAGGCTCTGCCGCGGTTGTGCTGGGCTTTGCCAACACGGGGAATGGGTTTTGCCAGGACAGGGACCAGGCTCTGCCGCGGTTGTGCTGGATTTTGCCAGGGTTGTGTCAAGCTGTGCCAGGCCTGTACCAAGGCTTTGCCAAGGCAGAGACTGGGCTCTGCCAGGGCTGTGGCAAGCTGTGCCGGGCCTGTGCCAGGCTTTGCCGGGGCAGGGACTGGGCTCTGCCAGGGCTGTGCCAAGCTGTGCCAGGCCTGTGCCAGGCTTTGCCAGGGCAGACACTGGGCTCTGCCAGGGCTGTGGCAAGCTGTGCCGGGCCTGTGCCAGGCTTTGCCGGGGCAGGGACTGGGCTTTGCCAGGGCTGTGGCAAGCTGTGCCGGGCCTGTGCCAGGCTTTGCCGGGGCAGGGACTGGGCTCTGCCAGGGCTTTTCTACGATTTGCCGGGGCAGGGAGCAGGATCTGTTGTGGCTGTGCTGGATTTTGCCAGGGCTGTGCCAAGCTGTGCCGGGCCTGTGCCATGCTTTGCCGGGGCAGGGACTGGGCTTTGCCAGGGCTTTGCTAGGATTTGCCGGGGCAGGGAGCAGGCTGTGCCAGGGCTGTGCCAGGCTCTCCTAGCACCGCGCCAAGCTGTGCCGGGACTGTGCCAAGGCTTTGCCAAGGCAGAGGCTGGGCTCTGCCAGGGCTGTGCCAAGCTGTGCCGGGCCTGTGCCAGGCTTTGCCAGGGCAGGGACTGGGCTTTACCAGGGCTTTGCTAGGACTTGCCCGGGCAGGGACCAGGCTCTGCTGCGGCTGTGCCGGGCTTTACCAGGGCAGGGAGCGGGCTCTGCCAGGGCTGTGCTGGATTTTGCCAGGGCTGTGCCAAGCTGTGCCGGGCCTGTGCCATGCTTTGCCGGGGCAGGGACTGGGCTTTACCAGGGCTTTGCTGGGATTTGCCGGGGCAGGGAGCAGGCTGTGCCAGGGCTGTGCCAGGCTCTCCTAGCACCGCGCCAAGCTGTGCCGGGACTGTGCCAAGGCTTTGCCGGGGCAGGGACCGGTCTGCCGCAGCCACCCCGTTGCCTTCAGGCCAGATCTACTGGGCGAAGGACATCATCTTCCTGGTGAATGAGCACGACCTGCTGGGCATGGAGGCCTGGCTGGAGGCCTACCACGACGTCAACATCACCGGTGAGGCCGGGGGGGAACCGCGGCCGTTCCTCGGCCGTGCCGGCGGGGCCGGCGGCGGCGCTGAACCCGGTGCGCGGTGCCCGCAGAGGTGCGCTCCTCGGGGACGCTGGGCCGGGCGGGAGCCATCCAGGCGGCCATCGCGCTGGAGCTGAGCAGCGACGTGGTCACCAGCTTCGACGTGGCGGTGGAGGGGCTGAACGGGCAGCTGCCCAACCTCGACCTCCTCAACCTCTTCCACGCCTTCTGCCAGAAGAACGGCCTGCTCTGCACCATCCAGGGCAAGGTGAGCCCGCCCCGGCCCTGCCGCCGGCAAAGCTGCTGCTTTCACAGTTTTGCAGGTGGCCAAGAGCGTCCTGGCTTGTAGAATCATGGAATCATGGAATGGTTTGGGTGGGCAGGGCCCTTCAGAGCCCACCCAGCCCAGCCCCTGCAGTGCCAGGGACAGCTTTAACCAGCCCAGGGTGCTCCGAGCCCCGTCCAGCCTGGCCTGGGATGTTCCCAGGGATGGGGCCTCCACCGCCTCTCTGGGCAACCCCTTCCAGTGCCTCACCACCCTCAGCGTAAACAATTTCTTCCTTATATCCAGTCTAAATCTATTCTTCTTGAGTTTAAATCCATTACTCCTTGCCCTGTGGCTACAGGCCTTGCTAAAAAGCTTGCCCCCACCCTTCCTATCAGCCCCTTTCAGCACTGAGAGGCCACAATCAGGGGTAGTGTGGCCAGCGGGAGCAGGGCAGGGATCGTCCCCCCGTGCTCGGCGCTGGGGAGGCCGCACCTGGAATGCTGTGTCCAGTTTTGGGCCCCTCGCTCCAAGAAGGACCCGGAGGGGCTGGAGCGTGTGCAGGGAAGGGCAGCGGAGCTGGGGCAGGGTCTGGAGCACAGGGCTGGGAGCAGCGGCTGAGGGAGCTGGGGGTGTTCAGCCTGGAGAAGAGGAGGCTGAGGGGAGACCTGATCGCTCTGCAGCTCCTGGCAGGAGGGGGCAGGGAGGGGGGTCGGGCTCTGCTCCCAAGGAACAGCGATGGGACGAGAGGAGATGGGCTCAAGCTGCGCCAGGGGAGGTTTAGGTTGGATATTGGGAGAAATTTCTTCATGGAAAGAGTGGTCAAGCATTGGAACAGGCTGCCCAGAGAGGTGGGGGAGTCCCCAGCCCTGGAGGGGTTCAAAACGGGCAGAGGTGGCACTGGGGGACATGGTTTGGTGGGCATGGGGGTGTTGGGGTGATGGTTGGGCTGATGATCTTAGAGAGCCTTTCCAACCTTAGTGATTCCTGGTTTTACTTACATTAAAAATAATGCAGCCACCAAGCCAGGCAAGATGAAATTATGACTCTGCTCTTAACTGTTTTGGTGGTGGACTTGGTAGTGTTAGGTTAATGGTTGGACTGGATGATCCTAAAAGTCTTGTCCAACCTCAACGACTCCAAGTTTTTACTTTCATTAAAAACTAATCCAGCCACCAAGCCAGGACACATGAAATTAATTATGTCTCTGCCCTGAACTGGTTTAGTGTGGACTTGGTAGCGTTGGGTTGATGGTTGGACTGGGTGATCTTCAAGGTCTTCTCCAACCCCAACGATTCGATGATTCTATGAAACCTCTTTACTTACACATACGTGTGTTTGTGTTCAAAAAAACGGGCAGAGGTGGCACTTGGGGACATGGTTTAGTGGGCATGGGGGTGTTGGGGTGATGGTTGGGCTGATGATCTTAGAGATCCTTTCCAACCTTAATGATTCCTGGTTTTACTCTCATTAAAAACTAATCCAGCCACCGAGCCAGGAACCATGGAATTATGACTCTCCCTGAACTGGTGGAGTGCTGGACTCGATAGCGTTGGGTTGATGGTTGCGCTGGGTGATCTTCAAGGTCTTTTCCAACCTCAATGACTCCTGGTTTTTACTTTCATTAAAAAATAATCCAGTCACCAAACCAGGAAACATGAAATTAATTATTCCTCTCCTCTGAACTGGTTTAGTGGTGGACTTGGCAGCGTTGGGTTGATGGTTGGACTGGATGATATTAAAGATCGTTTCCAACCTTAGTGATTGCTAGTTTTTACTTTCATTATAAATAATCCAGCCGCCAAGCCAGGACACATGGAATTATGACTCTCCTTGAACTGGTGGAGTGCTGGACTCGGTAGCGTTGGGCTGACGGCTGGGCTGGGTGACCTCCGGGGTCTTTTCCAGCCCGCGGCCGGGCCGTTCCCCGCCGCGACGCCGCGCTCTCTCCCCGCAGCTGCAGCGCTCGGACTGGGACTCGCTGCCCGCCTACGCCCACAGCCTGCAGACGCTGCTGCTGATGGTGCTGGCCCAGGCCTCGGGCCGGCCCCGCGGCGACCACGGCCTCTTCCTCCGCTACCGCATCGAGGCCATCACCCTCCGCGGCATCAACAGCTTCCGGCAGTACAAGTACGACATGACCACCGTGGGCAAGTGAGTTGGCGGGGCCGCGGGTCGGGGCGAGGGGGTCGGCGGGGCGCAGCCTCCCCTCCTCGCTGTGCCCGCAGGACGCTGGAGGGGATGTTTCGGAAGCTCAACAACCTCCTGGAGCGGCTGCACCAGTCTTACTTCTTCTACCTGCTGCCCTCCTTGTCCCGCTTCGTCTCCATCGGCGTCTACATGCCGGCCTTTGGCTTCCTCATCCTCGTCCTCATCCTCAAGATATCCTTCTGGGCAGAGCGGGAGGGCTCGGTGGGGCGGGGGGAGGGCGGCCAAATTGCTCCGCTCCTTTCCCTGACCCGTCCCCACGCCCTGGACCTCTGGATGAAGCTGAGCAAGTGCGAGGCCAGCAACGCCGAGCGGCTCTGGGACGGCGACCACGCAGCCGGGGAGGTCAGGGCCCTTCCCCGCCCCTGCCCCTCCCCGCGGAACCCCACCACCACCACCGCGCTCCCACGTTTTCATTTTTTATTTCAGGAATCCCGGCCCGGCTTGCTGGCGCTGGTACCGCCGCTGCTCATCTGCCACGCCGCCGGCCTCGCTCTTTATTTTTTACCGGTGCTGGGACAACGCGTGGCCACCCAACACTTCCCCGTCTCCGAGTCGGAAGCCGTGGTCCTCACCGTCATCGCCATCTACGTGGCCGGCATGGCCCTGCCCCACAACACCCACCGGTACCGGCGGGGTTTTGAGGGGGGGATGTTCGCTGGGGTGCCGCGTCCCCGCGGCGCTGAGCGCGTCTCCCCGCTCCTCGTCCCCGCAGGGTGCTGGCGGGCGGCGGCGGCGGCAGCGACCGGGGCTGGATGACGCTGAAGCTGCTGGCGCTGCTGGCCCTGGCCCTGCAGCTGGGCTGCCTCGCCCTCCTCAACTTCTCCCTCGGCTTCCTCCTGGCCGCCACCATGGTGCCCGCCGCCGCCGCCGCCGCGCCCACCGGCCCCAAGTGAGCCAGGGTGCTGGGGGGGGGGCGGGGAACCCCTCTCCCTGGGGCTTGGGGGTGCTGGGGGGGTGCTGGGGGGGCTCTCCCTGGGGTTTGGGGGTGCTGGGGAGGTGCTGGGGGGGCTCTCCCTGGGGCTTGGGGGATGCTGGGGGGCTCTCCCTGGGATTTGGGTGTGCTGGGGGGGGATGCTGGGGGGCTCTCCCCGGGACAGGGTGATGCTGGGGGCTCTCCCTGGGGTTTGGGGGTGCTGGGGGGGTGCCGGGGGGGCTCTTCCCAGGGTTTGGGGGTGCTGGAGGGGCTCTCCCTGGGGTTTGGGGGTGCCGGGGGGGTGCTGGGGGGGCTCTCCCTGGGGTTTGGGGGATGCTGGGGGGCTCTCCCTGGGATTTGGGTGTGCTGGGGGGGGATGCTGGGGGGCTCTCCCCGGGACAGGGTGATGCTGGGGGCTCTCCCTGGGGTTTGGGGGTGCTGGGGGGGTGCCGGGGGGGCTCTTCCCAGGGTTTGGGGGTGCTGGAGGGGCTCTCCCTGGGGTTTGGGGGTGCCGGGGGGGTGCTGGGGGGGCTCTCCCTGGGGTTTGGGGGATGCTGGGGGGCTCTCCCTGGGATTTGGGTGTGCTGGGGGGGGATGCTGGGGGGCTCTCCCCGGGACAGGGTGATGCTGGGGGCTCTCCCTGGGGTTTGGGGGTGCTGGGGGGGTGCCGGGGGGGCTCTTCCCAGGGTTTGGGGGTGCTGGAGGGGCTCTCCCTGGGGTTTGGGGGTGCCGGGGGGGTGCTGGGGGGGGCTCTCCCTGGGGTTTGGGGGATGCTGGGGGGCTCTCCCTGGGATTTGGGTGTGCTGGGGGGGGATGCTGGGGGGCTCTCCCCGGGACAGGGTGATGCTGGGGGCTCTCCCTGGGGTTTTGGGGGTGCTGGGGGGATGCTGGGGGGCTCTCCCCTGGGTTTGGGGGTGCCGGGGGGGTGTTGGAGGGCCTCTCACTGGGGTTTCGGGGTGCTGGGGGGGGGCTCTCCCTGGCATTTGGGGGTGCTGGGAGGTGCCGGGGGGGGGGCTCTTCCCAGGGTTTGGGGGTGCTGGAGGGGCTCTCCCTGGGGTTTGGGGTGCTGGGGGGGCGCTGGGGGGCTCTCCCTGGGGTTTGGGGGTGCTGGGGGGGTGTCAGGGGGGCTCTTCCCAGGGTTTGGGGGTGCTGGGGGGGTGTCAGGGGGGCTCTTCCCAGGGTTTGGGGGTGCTGGGGGGGCTCTCCCTGGGCCTTGGGGGTGTCAGGGGGGCTCTCCCCGGCATTTGGGGATGCTGGGGGGGCTCTCCCTGGGCCCTGGGGGGGATGAGGGGGTGCTGGGGGGGCTCTCCCTGGGGTTTGGGGGTGCCGGGGGCGATGGGGGGGCTCTCCCCGGGGTTTGGGGGTGCTGGGGGGGCTCTCCCCGGGGTCCAGGGGCCTCTCCCCAGCACCTGCAGCTGCCGGGGCAGCGGGGGGGGGGGGGACCCAGCACCGGGGCCTCCCCCCCGCCGCTGCCGCCGCCGCCGCCCCATCCCGCTGACCACGTGCCCCGGTGCCGCAGGCCGGTGCTGGCGGCGCTGCTGGTGCTGGCGACGCCGGCCGTCACGCTGCTGCTGGCCATCTTCCTGCAGCGGGAGCTGCTGGAGGCGCCGGCCTCGGCGGGCGAGGGCTGGCAGCTCTTCCTGGCCGCCCTGGCCGAGGGGCTGCTCCAGCACCACCTCTACGGCTCCTTCCTCTGCCCCTTCCTCGCCCTCGGCGCCTACCCCTGCTGGCTGCTCTTCTGGAACGTTCTCTTCTGGAAGTGAGGGGCCCCCGCCCACCGGGACCCCCACGGGGACCCCCAGGGACCCCCACGGACACGGACAGACCCCTCATGGACACCAACAGACACCGACAGACCCCCATGGACACCGACAGACACTGACAGACCCCCCACAGACCCCCACGGACACTGATGGACCCCCACAGGGACCCCCACGGACACCAACAGACACCGACAGACCCCCATGGACACCGACAGACCCCCACGGACACTGATGGACCCCCAACGGGACCCCCACGGACACCAACAGACACCAACAGACCCCCCATGGACACCAACAGACACCGACAGACCCCCACAGACACTGATGGACCCCCACAGGGACCCCCATGGACACCAACAGACACCGACAGACCCCCATGGACACTGACAGACACCGACAGACCCCCACGGACACTGATGGACCCCCACAGGGACCCCCACGGACACCAACAGACACCGACAGACCCCCATGGACACCGACAGACCCCCCCACAGACCCCCACGGACACTGATGGACCCCCACAGGGACCCCCACGGACACCGACAGACCCCCCACAGACACCGACAGACCCCCACGGATGCTGACGGATCCCCCCACAGACACCGACAGACCCCCACAGACCCCCACGGATACTGATGGACCCCCACAGGGACCGCCATGGACCCCCACGGACACCGATAGGACCCCCACAGACACTGACAGACCCCCATGGACCTCGACAGACACCGACAGACCCCCACGGACACTGATGGACCCCCACAGGGACCCCCACGGACACCGACAGACCCCCCCCAGACACCGACAGACCCCCACGGATGCTGACGGACC